>NW_026007514.1:0-4083 GCF_001458135.2 Marmota marmota marmota
CAATTTAAAAAAATAACTTACTTTGTTTTTGCAAAAATAATATTGAACATTTGATAAGTATTACATGGACTTCTTAGATCACATTTTGTGTTATGGATTTTTTTTTTTTTTTTGTATTACAGGTGTTTTACCTCTGAGCCAAATCCATAGCTCTTCTTTTTTGGGTTACTGGGGATTGATGTTATGGGCACTCACCTCCTGAACCTCATCCTAAGCCCTATTTTGTATTTCATTCAGAGAAATGGTCTCAATCTTTTGTTTGAATTTCTTGCTTTTGGTGAGGCTGGCATTGAACTTGAGATCCTCCTGTCTTAGCCTCCCACACATCTAGGAATACAGGCATGTGCTACCATTCCTGGCCAACAGCCCTTGTTATATTTTAGCTTGAAACCTCTTTCTAAGTTACTTATGGCCTTACTAAATTGTTGGATCTGGCTTTGAATTAATATTTATAAATTTTTGGTTATTACTTAACACTTTTAACTTTCAACAAATTACTTTATGTTAGAAAGAAATTTCAATGTTCATATAATTCTATTAACATTTGTTTTGTGTTGTTAAACTGATCTCCATTGGATAATGGTCCATAAACTACTGAGAAAATTTCCTCTTTAACCCTAATTTGTTTATAATACTTTTTGAAGTTTTCTAACCCCTGAGTACTATTCCAATTCTATTTTATTCTTTTACATTAATTGGGGATAGATGTCTTTTATTATTACTTTGTTTCTTTTTATGATACTGAATTTTTTTCAGTGTTTCTGTTCTATGTTTGGGAAATATGATTTAAGTTACATATGTATTTACTACTATTATAATCTGGAAATTGGCTATATTTATCTTTATATAATATTTTACTTGTGTCTGATTATTTTATATAATTATTATAATTTTTGCAAATTTTAAGTGTAGTATTCCTTTCATTGCTTTTTTTTATAGTCTATTTGTGACCAGAGATCTAAAGAGAATCTTCCATTGATTTAGATCTGACATAGTTATCGTATTATTATGTTTACTCTTATTGGTCATGTTTTTTTATTGTGATTAGTGTTTCATAATAGTTTATTTATATTTGAATTACTGATAAGAAAGAACTTACTACTGTAGCTTTGTAAGTTTTATTGATGTCCTATAGTTTTGTCTACTATTAACTAAACTGCTTTAACTTGTGTTTCATAGATCAGTGTGTTTACATGACTTGTCATGAATTTCTATTGACATCAAGCTGCTTTTCTACCTTATACCTATTCACAGATATTTATGATAATTTTATGCTTTATTGTTTCAAATTTTATAATCAGAATTATATGTTTAATCTATCACAATTACAGTAAAATGAAATTTATATTTATATATTTGATTTTTCCACAAAATCTTTCGAATATTACAAATTTTTTTTGCTTTGCCAGTTTATTTTATTGGAAGGATTTTGTTTAGTATTTCTTTTAGACCAGATCTAAAAGTGAGGGAATTCTTAAGCATTTATATATCTTATAGTATTCTAGGTTGATTTCCTTTTTTTCACCACACATGACTATATACTCCAATTCCATTCTGGAAGTCTTCTGCTAAGAAATTAACCCTCAACCATATATAAGTATCTTTGTAAATAAAATGTATTTTTTTAGTCCTATCAAAAACAAATCTGAAGAGTTTTGTAACTTTGATTATGAATGCTTCATGTTAAATCTTTTAATTGATTTTCTAGCATTTGATATCTTTTCCTCCACACATTTCTAATGTATCAGACATTGTTTCTTAAAGAATATGTATAGTATATTTCTACTTTTTCTATTGCTATTTTTTTCTGAATTTCATTCAATTTTCTTCATTGTTAAATCTTTCATTAAACATCTTTCAGGGGTTATTTGGCATTGCTTAATTAACAATTCTCAATTTCCTTACTCTCAAATAACAATGTATTTTGCTTGAGTCAATTTTTTTCTTTTTTGCATGTGCTGTTATTGTCATTGGAATTTTTACATTTAAAATCGCTTTGAAATATATCACTATGGTAATTTTTGGAAATGTTTGGATGTTAGTAAATAAACAATAATAGGTCAGGTGCAATGATATATAACTGCATCATTTAAAAGCTGTGGCATTAGAATTGTAATTTTGAAATGAGCTTCAGGATATTAAGAAATCCGGTCTCAAATTATTTAAAAAGTATACATATAGAAAGGTTTGTGGATGTGATTGTGTGTGTGTGTGTGTGTGTGTTTTGCTGGGGATCAAATACAGGGCTTTTTGTGCATGTGAGGCAACTACAATACCAACAAAACTATATTTCCAGCCCATTTCTGACACATTTTAGTCAAATGCAGAATATGAAAAAAAAATTGAACTGGGAGGTTTTAATTTAACATTGTTGTGGTAACATTAGTCAGTTTCAATTTTGTTCTCCTCTGTCTTGCTTTGATGTTTCAAGATGATTTTTGAAGTTCTTTTTTTAAAATATATTTTTTTTAGTTTTAGGTGGACATCTTTATTTTATTCTTTTTATGTGGTACTGAGTATTGAACCCAGTGCCTCATGCTTGCCAGGCAAGCACCCTACCACATGAGCCACATCCCAGCCAAATTTTTAAGTTCTTAAAATTTTGTCACAATTTTGTTCTAAAGCTCATATATTTCTTGAGTAAGAATGGCCTTAGATTATACTGTTCTTTGGTTATTCCCACCCCCTCAATACTGTTTTATATATTTGCAGAGTTTATTCAACTCAGCATAGTAATGGATAATTTGGTATTTTAATTTTTTTTCAGGTATGTCTTCTCATCAAAACCAAGAATTTTCAGGAGAGCAGAAAATAAAATATTTTTTGCAAAAATTTATTAAGGAAAGGTATGAAAACTATATTCAGTTTTAAACAAGGAATTAAAATTGTGTTATGAAGGATTATGATTAAAAAAAATTGTGGAGAGAGGGAAGTTCAAAAATTTTTCTTAATGAACAAAACAAATGAATAATGATTATTTATAAAAAATCAAACCAGTAACAAATACTGATTAATTAGTTGTACTTTGAAACTTTTAATGATCTGTACATGAGTGTGCATTAGATAAAAATCTGCAGATTATTAATATGAATATTTATTTATAATTTTAGTGTCCCTGGAAGCACTCTTGGTATACTTTTAACACTATTTAAGGCTCATACATCAGCAGAATCACTTAATGTCATGTTGCATGCAGCACTCTGCCACAGTAATTTCTTGTTTAGAAGGTAATGACTCACCTGAGAAAATTAATGTCTGAAATAATTAAGAAAGAAATAAGAGACAGAGCCAGAAATTATTTTCAAAGATATGGAGTGCCTGATAGATTTTCTAGTGCACATAGGAGCTGAAACACAATGACTAGAAAATGGCTAATTTTTTATTTAATGGAGAGTAAATCAATGAAAGAAGTGCAATTTCTTTTTTTTAAATATATATTGTAAAGATTTCAGTGGACACAATATCTTTATTTTACATTTATGTGGTGCTCAGGATTGAACTCAGTACCTCAAGCATGCTAGGTGAGCACTCTACCACTGAGGCACAACCCCAACCCCCGAAAGAAGTTTTTCAATGAGAGGAAACTTTCTGCAGACAGGTTAATTGACATATTGGAAAGACTCACCCATTTCTGTGAGGATATGTTGCTATGTGGGTCCATCAGATCATCCCATCTCCACTGTAATGCTGAACATAGACAGAGCTAGGTAGAATATCACATGTGATGGGCAGTCTCAAAACAGCAAGATTTCCACTCTGAGTTCCCAAATACCAGACTTTTTTGCCTGATGGCTTCCATAATTTGTTTTTAATTTCACACACAGTTCACAGATATTTTTCAGCACTTCTATCTGACATGCACCACCTCATCTTCTATAGCAACTGGACTCCAAGATGAAATCCAAAAATATTTGTGCATTTTGTGGTTTTGAGTGTGGTAGAGTAAGTACTTATTCATATCAGGATGATTTTTTTCAAGTGTCGGGCCCTGAGACTTTCTGGATCCTACACAAATCTCCAGTAAACGTAGTACTGTGGCCTTTAGATTATTCTGATGTTCTAGTCCTAATTACCTGGGTATCC
>NW_026007515.1:0-4082 GCF_001458135.2 Marmota marmota marmota
CCTTACATTCTGGTTTTTTTTTTTTTTTTATTTGTGTGTGTGTGTAGTTTTTTTTTTTTTTTCCTGTTGTTGTTTGGGTTTTTTGTTTATTTGTGTTTCTGTTGCTGGGGATCTAACCCAGGGCTGTTTGCATGATAGGCAAACACTCTACCCTAAACTACACATCCAGCCCTGTTTTGTTTTTCTTATAGCCATCTTAGTGTGTATGGTGTCTCACTGTGATTTTGGTTTGCATTTCCATTATGACTAATGATGTTGAGCATCTTTTCCTTTGTCTGTGTTCTTTGGAGATTTGTCTCCTCAAGCCTTTTGTCCATTTTCTGCTATAGTTTGTTGTTGAGTTGTAGGATTTATAGATGCTTTCTCTGACTCCATGGGTTGGTTTTCTATTCCTCTTTTTGGTGCACAAAAATTTTAATTTTTTATTAAAATTATTTTAATAATTTTAATTATTTTTACACTTTTATATCATTCTATTTTTAGTTTAAAAATGTGTTTGTTATTATCTGTAAATTATAAAGCACTTAGCATGCTGGGCTTTGAACACAGCCAAGGAGAAACAGTTTGAATTCAAAATATATATGCTAAGGAGATAATCAGCCAATGGATAAATTTGTTTTATAAATAAGTTTGATTGCTCTTTTTTAAACATTGTAATGCAAAACAAACAAGGCAGTGATATAGTGGATATTTCAAGTGCAAATCTGTTCATATAAAGTCAACATAAATATTTATGTGTATATATAAAATATATATGTATATATATAAAATTTTGGGGGAATTTAATTTCAATTTGTTTAAAAATGTATAGCAGAATACTTGACTAAACTTGTAGTGTGTGAAGACTGGGAATGTTTAAGCTTTTTTTTTTTTTTATCTTGAAAATCTTGCTTACATTAGGTTGATCCTCCAAGTCCCAGGACTGATACTTTATTTGGATCCTCTGGTAGAGACTGTGAAAGAGATGGATGGTCCAGGATGCACAATGGTAAGCTAGGAGTTATCTTTCTTCATTAATTTAGTTATCTGAGGTACAATTGGGACTTTAACTTGGCATCGGTTATGGAAAGCAGATACTTTGCTGTTTTATTGTATGATTTGGTAAAGTATAGCTTTTTATGACTTGTTGAGCATCCATATTGGTACTCCCTAAAAATAAGAAATTTCTGTGTTGCTACAAACCATGTCCTTCTTTGAGATTAAAAATACTTTTAGTATTTTAAAGATTATGATATCTTCTAGTAAAATGTAACTTGGTTAATTTTGTTCTATTCAACATTTTCTTTTTGTTCTTTTCAACATTTTATTTCATTATGGGACACTTTTCTCTTCCTAACCTGAGTTAAATAGAATTAATCAAGTTGTAGAACAGTTTTGGGATACACAGTAGTAGAAAGATCAGGGTTATGGGTTTTGACCCTATATTTAGATAGATATTTGAATGCTTGTTCTATCACTTATGACATTCTTAAAAAATAATTTTAACTCTTTTGATAATCAACATATTATATAAAGAAGGAGTATAATATGGGAAATGTTAACATACTATATGCCTTAGCATGTAAGTATAGGGATCAGCTTTCAATATAATTATAAGAATTATTATATATTTTTCTAAAAAGATAAAATCCGTGTAGTTTTGATTTACATTTTCCTGATTGCTAAGGATGTCAAACATTTTTTTCATATTTTTTGGTAATTTGTATTGAAATATCTATTCAGGTCTTTTACCTATTTCTTGATTATTTGGTTGGTTTTTTCTTTTCTTTTTTTTGTTTTGTTTTGTGTGTGTGTTATGTTTTTTGAATTCTTTCTATATTCAGAATATAGAAAGAACTCATTTCCTCTTCATGGAAAATTAGCTGGCAAAGATTTTGTGGCCTCTCTCTTCACATTCTTGTTTCCTTTGCTGTGGAGAAGCTTTTTAATTTGATGCCGTCCCACTTATTGAACCTTGGTTTTACTTCTTGAGTGTTAGGGGGCTTGTTAAGGAAGTTGGTGCCTTCACCACTAGGTTGGTGGTACCCTTATATTTTCTGTAATGTTCTTTAAGTTATAAGTTTTTTTCCTTAATCTTTTGCCCCAGGCATTATAGTTAGACAGCTTTCTCCTTAAGTTCAATATAAAGATGATTTTTATGAAGAAATATAAATAACACTGTATAATGAAGGATGTTTGTTAATATCTGGAGACAATGGCTAGTGCATTCATTCAAGTATTCACTAGCAGCCTTTAAGGTTAATTTACTACTTACAGGAAAAAGTGGCTCTTGTCTATAAACCCAGTATCTCAGGAGGCTGAGGCAGGAGAATTACAAGTTTAGAGGCCAGCCTGGGCAACTTAGTGAGACCCTGTCTCAAAATTAAAAAGTAAAAAAGGACTAGGGAGTAGGTAAGTGGTAAGTGCCCTGGGTTTAATCCCCAATACCAAAAATAAATAGATAAATAAATAATTTACTACTCACTGAAAAAGTAATAGAAGAAAAATGAAATACAGTGAAAGAAAAATAGAATCATAACATGTAGAGAGCTAACTTGTTTCTAAATTAAAGTGTAGAATCTTTTTTTTCAAATGAGGAAATGAGACATTCTTTTCTGAGAACATGCAGTTTATGCTTATTTTTTTGATTGTTTTTTAGCATTAACAGGACATAGATGTATGGTAATCAATAAATCTTTTATATCCAGAATAGCACATTATGTGAAATAAGAAACAGATGTTACACTGTTTCCCTTCTTGGAAGAAACTTATGGACTTGGAAAACGCTTTATGAACAACCAGTGGAAAGTAACTCTCCCATCATGTGTTTGTATATGTTTTGGATAGGGACATGAAGATGGACTCATTTGCATTCCCTGATAATTTGTATGTTGAAGCCCTAACACCTGAAGTAATGGTATTCAGAAACAGCCTAGATGAGCTGATGAGAGTGGGGCCCTCATGGTGGGATTATTGTTCTTTTAAGAAAAGACCAGGGAGCTTGTTTTTTCTCTCTGAATGCCATGAAGGGGACTCAGGAAGAAGGCAGCCATCTGCAAGCCAAGAAGAGTAATCTCAATAAAACCTGCCCATGCTGGCACATAGATCTCCAACTTCTAGCCTCCTGAACTGTGAGAGATAAATTTCTATTGTTTGAGTCACTTAATCTATGGTATTTTGTTAGAGCAGAATGGCTGAACAGACTGATATAGACATTATCTTGTGTGATGCAATTACCAGAAGTAAGAAAATAACAAAGATATAATAATATTAACTTATCCATCCACCTAAAACCAGATTTTATCAGTTGTCTTAAATATTTTCATAGCAAAAGAAATCCCTTGGCAGCATTCTGCTGTCATGTCTCTTTAATTTTCTTTACTATGGATCAGTTCTTTAGTCTTCCTTTGTGTTTAACGACAGTGATAATTTTGAAGAACATGGGCCAATTACTTTGTAGGATGTACCTCAATTTGGTTTGTTTGATTTTTTTTCCTTCGTGATTAGATTTAGATTATTTTCCCCAGAATACAACAGAAGTGATGTCATTCGCATTGCATTGAATCAGGGAGGTATGTGGTGTTGCTTTGTTACTGGCAATGTTTATTTTGCTCACTTGATTCCAATGGTTCTGCTCTGTTTCTCCAGCATAAAGGTGCTATTTTTTCCTTTATAATTGTGGAGAAGATACTTGGAGATTTTGAAACTTCTACACTGACCTTTTTCACATAAGTTGATGATTGTTTCTTGAAAACAGTTTATAATTTTTTAAAAATTCCCATTGCTCTTTGCATATTTGTTTGCTTTGTACTGTGAAGAGTTTCCCCTTCCTTTTTTGGGGGGGATGGGGGGTACTGGGGATTGAATTCAGGGGTACTCGAACACTGAGCCACATCTCCAGCCCTATTTTATATTTTATATAGAGACAGCATCTCACTAAGTTGCTTCTTTAGTGCCTTGCTTTTGCTGAGGCTGGCTTTGAACTCATGATCCTCCTGCCTCAGCCTCCTGAGCTTCTGGGATTATAGGCACACACCACTGAGCCTGGCGAGTTTTCCTTTCTTGTTTCTCTTATTTTAGTTCTTCTATATTGAACTTAAGGA
>NW_026007516.1:0-17631 GCF_001458135.2 Marmota marmota marmota
TTAAACTTACCCAGGAAAGCCAAGTTTCTATAGTTCTCTAGCATCACATCTCTATATAAATTTTTCTGAGCAGGCTGAAGGCATTCCCACTCCTCTTCAGTAAAATCAATGGCTATATCCATAAATGTTAACAGTTCCTAAAATAAGAATAGGTAAATAAATAACACATTGACCACAGGAATATTTGCACAGTCTGTAATGTAAATACAGTTGAAATTAGAGTTAGACTATCATCTAGGTAGTGTTTTGGAACACAATTAAACTATTATCTACTTCTGCAGAAAAAGTGATTTAAGTTCAAATAAGTATATATACTCCACATTTATGAAACACAATATAAAACTCAGGCATTATCACAAAAATATATATTTTGTAATTTTTTATTTCTTGATCTAAATTATACATATTTTTTCAGATGAGAAAATCATGGTAATTAAGAAAGGGAATCCTCAAATTTTAATTGTACAACCACTAATCAGAAATTTACTAATGTGTAGAATCTTATTTGTTATTTCTCTGATAGAGCTGGCTATTCTGAATGTGTAGTGAGATCTCTAGTAATTCCAATATCAATGGTATAAGAGAAATTTTGAAATGCAACAAGGTAGGCAGACCACTTAATGGAAATATTTAATAGTTTATTTAAGTTCAAACATTTTATGGTTTTTATGTATGTTATTAATATAAAAAATAGCAACAACAATCCTGTTTGAATTTTAACATTTTTTAACATACAAAATTATATATATAAAACTTTGATCGATGTGTATATTGTATGATATTTATAATAGAATATACATATAAATCTTCAAACAAATAATTTGTTTTTTATTATTTTATTGGTTCTTTCTAGTTCTACCTGACAGTAAATTGATTTTTATGGTATTATGCAAGCATGGGATATATCTTATCCTAATTAAAATCCTGTTCTTGTTGGTGGCTATGATGGTATTCACTTACAGATATATACATTTTATATTATATATACATTTTATATTTCTATATTTCTATCCTTGTCCCTTTTATTTATTTATTTATTTACTTATTTATTTTTGTTTACCATTGTGCAATCCACTGATCTTCTTTTCTTACCCTTCCCCACTTTATAAGATTTAGATTTCACATATCAGCAATAACTTTCAATATTTGGTTTTAAAGAAATGGTTTGTTTTACTTAGCATAAAATCTCCAGATTCATCCATTTCCTGGCAAATGTCATAAAGTCATTCTTCTTTATGGCCGATTCATAGTTTATTGTGTACATAAGCAACATTTTTTATCCTGTCATCATTGAATGGACCCATTCATCATTGAATGGTTGGTTTTATAGCTTAGCTATTGTGAATTGTGCTGCTATAAATATTAATGTGGCTGTGTCAATGTAGTATGCTGATTTTATGTCCTTTGGGCATATACAGTGCAGTCAAAAAACTGGGTAAAATTGTGTTTCTATTTCTTTAACAATATCCATACAGGTTATTATGTTTCACTTAGACCTGTATACAGCTGGAAAAATTGGAATTCATCTATACCTGAGGCGAAAATAAAACATACACAAAATATTATTAAGCCATAAAATGACTAGAATTATTATCAAATCATACATCCCAATAAAAAGTAAAATTCAGTAAAGAAAGTCTTAAGCAAAAGAGCAAAATTAGAAGCTATTAAAGAAAAACATAACACAGAGTTACCAGTATCAATGTTGGTGCTTTTAAAAAGCAAATGAGCCCAGTCTAGTGATGGACAACTGCAGTTCCAGTGACTGAGGAGGATAAGAAAAAAGGATCATAAATTCTAAGACAATATTATATATAATATTGTCTTATATATATTGTATTGAGCAACTTAGTGAGGCACTTAGCAACTCAGTAATACCCTGTCTCTAAATAATATATAAAAAAAGGACTGAGGATGTGGCTTTATTGTTAAGCACCCCTGGGTTCAATCTTCAGTACAAATTTTTTTAAAAGCAGATACAATTAAAAAAGCACTAGCAAATTTGAAAATTCAATGAATAAAACTTATATCAATTATATAGTATATAATTGCAAATACAGGCATATATAATGATTTCTCACTTTATGGAAATACACTCTGGAAAATTTATCCAAAAATCTTCTGCAATTTTCCAATACTCTGAGTGCAATGACAGAATCTAGATGGTATAGATGAGTACATGGCTAAGATATTTGCTAGATCGATGGTTGTACATAAAGTCTACTGCTGACCAAAATACCATGATGCCACATGATTGATGTTATGAAGTAAAATCAATCAGGGTAAACCTCATAATAAAATAAATGGTGGAACTACAGAAAACACCAACAACAAAACTCTTAAAACATGCCAGGATATTGGGAAAAGAGTGCGATAATAAAATGCTATTTTATCCCTTCACTCATAAAACATAACATATTTTGACAAATTAAATGCTGAATATAAGTTATTAATAAATAATACTGAAATATAAAAGAAAGTACAAAGCTCAAAAGTTTACATACAAAAGGTAGGGTTCATATGGTGGTGCACACCTGAAATATCTACTATTCTGGAGTCTAAGGCATGAAGTTCCAAATTTAAGGCCAACTGAAGAAATTGAGCAAACCCCATCTGGAAATACAATTTAAAACAGAGCTGAGAATATGCTCAGCATTAAGACACTTTGGTTGAATCCCTAATATCACAAAAAAAATAGTTTTTTTTTTGTTTTCAAAATTATACAATATAATAGACTTAAACTTATGAATTACAAAATATTAATACAAAAAAACCTATTCATCAAATGATTACATTAAAAGCTGCAAAACTGACAAGTTAAAAATAATCCCTAATTTCCTCACATATAAGCAAACACTTATAAGAAGAAGAAATACAACAGAATGCATAAGAAAAACAAAAAAATTCTTGAAGAGTTACTTTAAAAAGGATATATCTAAATTTTCAATAATCATATTAAACTCAAAATCTTTAGAAATTAGGTAACATTGAATAAAATCACATCATATAGATGAATTAAATAGTATTGATGAATATGTGGAATAAATGCATTCACAAAAAAGAAAATAAAAATTTAAGCTTTTATTATCCATTTGTAGAAACTGTTTTGTAATCATATGTATATGATACACCCACAGAGGAAACAGAGACTAAAATTACAGCAACTGTTCATAAGAATACATTCACATTCTTCCAGAGTTGAAACCAAGGGGCATGGCTAAAGAGGAAGAAATAATTATTAAATTTTGTAAAATGTAAATTCTAGGAGCTATAATTTTTGTTGATGTATTATATCCAGTTTCACAAATACTATAAAATACCATGTATGTTTTATGCTGATGTCACATGAATGTTGCATTTCATATGCAAGTATGTTTAGGAAAGGAATATGCAGTACTTGAGAAAATAAAAATACAGAAAAGAACATAAAAGACTCAAATATTCAACATATTTACAAAGGATAGAACTATTATAAAAATGATCATTTTTCCCAAGGTACTCTTTAATAATAACTGGTCATAATTTTACCATTCTTTGCTTTTTGTTAAAGAAGAAATCAAAACAAAAACTTCTAAAATTTTCCTGGAAAGATGAATGTATATAAAATTAGACAAGTACTCTCTCACATGTAAGAACAAATGTACTAGTGATCATTACCTGACACTAATGCATGTTATAATATTACAACAGTGTAGTAATTTTAAGATAAAAAAATCACAATACAGAAAACTACATAGGGCAATTCATATGTATGCAAATATCTTTTTATTGTTAATTATTATAAGTATATAAATCAAAACATATCAATAAAATATTTACTGTTAATAAATGCTACAATCCAACTTCAAGGTAGATGTTAGAATAAAAGGCATAGATTACAAAAGTGACTTGTGTGCAGAATGTGTGTGACACTGGAATTATACACAAGCATCCACCAAAGAGCAGATATAAAGAGAGATAATTTTAAAAAATAAAATAAAAATAAATAAAAACAGAATATAAGCCTACCTCCATTTATGGATACACCAAATAAATATATACTCCTGTTTTGAGTCCTTCTAAAAACTGTAAAGGAATTAGAGGCACATAAATTGGAAAACTGAAAAAAAAAATATCGACCAAGAGGAGATAAGTAGAATGTACTTGAAGATTTTTCTGATTTGAGCAATACGCAAAATTACTGGAACAAAATGCCCAAATCCAGTGTTAATATAAATAAAGGAAGATTGATTTGCGTTTGAAATATATTATTTAACTCTAAATTGCCTGTAGTTTAAATGCTAATTTATCTGTACACACAGAGGAAGGAATAAGATATACATGAGTATTTACTCCAGGGGGGAAAAGTAAGTGGTTTTCTATGGCCATGCAAGATCTATGGGCTTTATTCCATTAGGCCAGAGTGGAAGAGATGTTAAATCTTAAGGTAATCCCTTAATTCCTTAGAGGGATTTGCCAACATTCTCTAAAAATGCAAATAGCTGTTGCTGACAGTTGAACTTTTATCTAGACAGTACAAAAAAATTAACAGGGAAATACAGACCACCACTGAAAGCAAAAGTGGCAGTTTAGCACTTCCTCATCTCTCTCACCCAGCTCACTTTACTAATAACACCAGACCTAACCAATTCTTTCTGTAAGTAATTTGTCCCGATATTAACTTTTTCCATTCAATTGACTACATCTGAAACCTCAAACATTGAAAGCACTGGTAACTGTGCAGGTGCAAATCTACCTAGATCAAAAAGGAGTGTTCTCACTTTGGTGTGAAAACATTGTAATGGGCTAAAATCTCGAATATTAGTGAAGAAAAATGGTTACAATCACAGGTCCCTCTTTATTTCTAAAATAGGTGCACATCAATTTTTTTTTTCCAGTGACCATAAGTCACCCTGGAATCTAAAAAGCTTGCATCAGAATTTTAGTGCACCATCCAACTATAAGATCTTCTGTATGAGCACAGCTGTTAGAATGGCTACTCTCAAACAGTGGAATAGTAAGTAGTACTTCAATTATATGAATATGGAAGAAAGAAACACTGTGCTAGACTATAAAATTAGTGAAGACATTTAAAAAATGGAAGTTGAGAGTTCTCTCAGTTATTTATTTGAGAAACTAAGCTCTCTATATTTATATTGCTCTTGAACAAGAAAAGCCCCAAGTACTGGTCTGGACTTATGAGAGGCATTAGATGTGCCAGCTGTGGGATCCTCATATTACATAGTTCTGAAGCACAGTTCCAGGAAAATACCAGAGTAGGGAATGAGAATTCTCTCATATACATTCCACAAAAGGAAATCTGAGCATAAAGACACTCTGACAGGTTGTCTGCCTTTGGAGACACAAAGGAAGAATAGAAACACATGATTTTTCCAAGATCAAGTGATTCTTCTTTACTTTTCAATCATGTAAAATGCTCATAAACAACAACAAAAAATTTTGCTTTTGATATTTTTCTATGGTACTGGGGATTTGAAACAGCAGCATGTTAATTCTGGGCTACATACCCAGCCATGTTTTAAAATTTTGGGACAGGTTTTTCTAATTGTCTAATTAGTCTACCTAAGTTCCTGATGTTTACCTGGAAATTGCAATCTTACTGACTTCACCACTTGAGTCTCTGTAATTAATATGCATGTATCATTGCACCCAGAAAGAAAAAAATACTTTAAAATCTCATCCAGTTTTTGGTATAACAATTGAAAATACCATGTTCATTTGAAATATAATATGGGTAAAGTAACTGATAATACTGCAAAAAATGTAACTGATAATACTGGGAAAGGGGGAAGTTGTCATTGAACAGGAAGCTAAAATTTTATGTATAAATACAACTCAAAATACTGGAGCATAAATTTAAAATCACACTCAGCAACTGTTTGAAGAAAAAAAAAGTACCAGGTATGTAGCTAAGTGGTACAGTACCTCTGGCTCAATCCACAATACCACAATCTCCAAAAAGAAGGAGAATGAATTCAGGAAGAAAGAAAAACTGAGATACCTATAGAGTATCTCACCCCACTCCTGGAGGAAAAAATACATGGAGTTGTGATTGGGATGATCTCCTCACTCCAGAATCCACAACACAATCTGAGAAGATTCGGAAATATTGCCACAAATGTTCTCACATAGAATTTAAGGTAGGGGCTGAAGATATTCTATAGGATACTATAGGACTTCCAGTGTCTACTGTTAATATATGGTCCAGTTGACTGGCCAGTGGAAATTCATGGCTGACCTTTCTCAGGAGAAGACACAGGACTGCAGAAACTAAAGATTACACCAGGGATTCTAGCCAACCATAGCCAGTTCCCACCATAGTTAGTGCAGCCAGTTTCAACCAGACTCACCATCCAGTCTCAGGATTTCACTGCACACTCATCATTTACTGAATTTTTAGGAACCACATGTCCTCTCTATAAATAACAAAGTACGTATACAGGAGAAAAAATCAGGTTCACTGAACATAAGTGAGGAAGCCTAGAAATGGATACCCACTCTGGCAGACTTCACACCAGATGGTCACAACTTGCCTCTCTTTACTGAATATGTGCAGATTGGACAATGCTTATATAAGGGGTCCTGATTAGACACAACTTATGTCTTCATATGCTCAATCTGAACCTAGTGAGTTTTTTGAGAGTCAGGAGATAACCTCAAATCCAGAAATAAATGATGTCCAATTGTAGGGTCTTGTTTGTACATTTATTTATTTCTTTATTTATTTTTCTTTTAGGGCTCTGGGAATTGAAATCCATATCCTCAGGCTGCAGTGAATTTAAGGCAAGGTATCCTTGGAGAAGTAAAATCCAGCCAACCCAGAAAAGTATTTGCATTTAAACTTGCATATGAGGCCTTTTGAATTTGAAGATTATATATGTAAATATATTATTTATTGATGGAAATAATACAGTGAAAATCTTGTAAAATTTCAGTTAACTTCTCTTGTATGGAAACAGATTGAACATTAAAATTATATGATGTGGAAAGATAGTTATTTTTTAGAATTCATATAAAAATAGTAAAAATTGAATTTTATAGTATAACCCATAATTTCCACTATGTGAAAATTACCATTGTGTATTTAAAATATTACTAATAAAGTATATGTATTTTTGGAACAGCACCCTCAAAACTATGTCAAGACTCCAGAAAATCTCAGTTCTCAGAACCATATTTGAGAGTTATGCTTGTCCTGAGTTCAGGAAGATGAAGGACATGATCACTTCTTTTGTGCTACAGGTGAAAGATACATATATTTTTTTTTTACCAATATTTCTCCTGACATATAAAAAACTAGAGAGAAACTGCACTGAGTGAAGGCAAGGAGATTTAACCAGAAAGTGTATGGTGTGTGTGTGTGTGTGTGTGTGTGTGTGTGTCAGTGTGTGTGTATTATATATATATATGTTTTTCCCCAGATCCAAAGTTTTGAGTATATGATTAATGATATATTCTTTATTTTATGTCATGGCCTTTGACCCAGTGGCCTGTCTATAACATTTTCTTTTTCTTCCTAGGATGAAAGCCCCTTAAGAAAATGGGCTTGAAATGAAGATGAATTGTGTTGCTATCATAATGTCTTACACCTGTAATCCCAAGTAGGGGATTTGAAATTTTGCTTCTTTAAGAATAGTACTAAAGCACAAGAAATAGAAACAAGAGTCACTAGATGAGATGAATTCAAACTGAAAAGATTCATCTCAGCAAAGGAAACACTCAGTGAGGCAAAAAGTGATACCAGAGAATAGGAGCAAATTTTTACCACATGCACATCAAATAGAAACCTAAATTCCAGGATATATAAAGAAGTTAAAAAACTTAATAACAGAAAACAAATTTCCCAATCCTTAAATGAAATGGGCTAAGGAACTGAAGAGACACACTTCTTAGAATATAAACAATCAATCAATAAATAAAAAAATGTTCAACATCTCTAGCAATTAAAGAATTGCAAATCAAAACTACTCCAAAATGTAATCTTATTCCAATCAGAATTGCAATTATTAAAAATACAAGCAAAAATATATGTCGGTGAGGATATGAGGAAAAAGGCCCACTGTTACACTCTTGGTAGGACTCTAAATTGGTGACACCACTCTGGAAAAGAATAAGTAAATTCCTTAGAAAACTTGGAAAGAAACCAAAATTTACCCAACTATCCCACTCCTCAGTTTAGACCAACAAGAGCTAAAAAACAGCATAATACAGAGGCATATCCACATCAATGTTCATAGCAAAACAATTCACAATAGGTAAACTATAGAACCAATCTATATGCTCTTCCCTAGATGAATGGATAAAAAATATGGTCTATTTACACAGAGGAATATTACTGAGCATTAAAAGAGAATAAAATTATGGAATTGGGAAGTAAATGGATGGAGTTGGAGAATATCATGTTAAGGCAAGTAATCCAATCCTCCTAAACCAAAGACAATAATGTTTTCTCTACTAAGAGGATGGTGATCCACAATGAGGGAAGTGGGATGTAGCATGGAAGAAATGAAGAAACTTTGTATAAGACAAAGGGGAGGGAGGTGATGGGAGATGTTATAGAGGTAGGTAAGATGGTGGAATGAGATGAAAATCTTGTTGTACACAATGTAGAGTTACATGGGTTTTGTAACTATACTTTCTGAACAACAAGAGAAATAAAATCTTGTGTTCCATTTGTGTGCTACAGAGTGAAATGCATTCTGCTCTATTAGCAAGTTAGAACAAATTAATAAATTAATTGATTTTTAAAAATTCAGGAAAGAGACTTGCCTTTCCCTAGATTTATATATATGCATATAGGCATATATGCATATATATATATAATATTTAATGTATATAATTTATGAACGTTTTTTTCATATTTCTATCGATTTTTTTTAAGAAATGACAACAGAAGCATTACAATTCTTATTTCATGTATAGAACACAATTTTTCATATCTCTCATTGTATATAAAGTATGGTGATACAAATTTGTGTCTTTGTGCATGTACTTTTGATGATGGTCTCTATCACATTCCACCATTCTTGCTAATCCCCTGCCCCCATTGTTTTCCTCCCACTCCTCTTCTTTATTGAGAATCCATCTATTTCTCTCATGCTCCCCCTCCCTACCCCATTATGAGTCAGCCTCCTTATATTTGGTTTTTTTTTTTGAATTGGATAACATCACTTAGCATTATCTTCTCCAATGCTATCCATTTACCTTCAAATGGCAGATATGTTTATATACCTAGAAGACTCAAAAAACTCCACCAGAAAACTTCAAGAACTAGTAAATAAATTTAGCAAAGTAGCAAGATATAAAATCAACACCCATAAATCAAAGGCATTTCTGTATATCAGTGAAAAATCTTATGAGAAAGAAATGAAGATAACTACCCAATTTACAATAACTTCAAAAAAAAGAAGATACTTGGGAAGCAACTTAATGAAAAAGGTGAAAGATCTAAACAAGAAAAACTGCAGAACCCTAAAGAAAAAAAAAATGAAAAAAAGACCTTAGAAGATGGAAAGATCTACCTGAATCATGAATAGGCAGAATTAATATTATCAAAATGACAATGCTACCAAAACACTGTACATATTTACTGCAATTCTGATCAAAATCCTAATGGCATTCCTCATAGAAATAGAAAAAGCAACCATGAAATTTATGTGGAAAAATAAGAGACCAAGAATAGCTAAAGTAATCCTTAGCAGAAAGAGTGAAGCAGGTGGCATCACTATACCAGACCTTAAACCATACTACAGAACAATGGTAACAAAACAGCATTGCATTTGCAAAAAACAAAAAACAAAACAAAACAACAACAACAAAAAAAAAACCCAAAAAACAGACTGCAGATGAATGGTACAGAATAGAGGTCACAGAGACTAACTTACAAAATTATAATTATTATATATTAGACAAAGGTGTCAAAACATGCACTGGAGAAAAGATAGCCTCTTCAACAAACCACTATCTCTCACCATGCACAAAACTCAACTCCAAGTGTATCAAGATCTTGGAATTAAACCAGATACTCTGTGTCCAATGGAATAAAATACAGGCTCTAATCTTCATCATGTGGGATTAGGCCCCAATTTCTTTAATAAGACACTGAAAGCACAAGAATTAAAACAAATAATCAATAAATGGGATAGAATCAAACTAAAAAGTTTATTCTCAGCAAAAGAAACAATCTGTGAGGTGAAGACAGAGCCTACATTTTAGGAGGAATATTTTACCCTGCACATATCAGATAGAGCACCAATCTCTAGGGTACATAAAGAACTAAAATAATAATAATAATAATAATAATAATAATAATAATAATAATAATAGTAATGTTTATGATGATGATGATGATGATGATGATACTCAATCAAGAAATGGGCCAAGGATCTGAACAGAGAGTTCTTAGAAGAGAATATACAATCAATCAACATTTTTTTATATATCTGATTGGTTATGGTCCTCCCTTTTCAGGACCAAGAAAAGTTTTGGTTCAGTTTCTAAGGAGGGGAAACACGAGCAAGAATTATTCTCAACTCTCCTTTATAAATTATCAAATAAATTATCTATGTCATTTTCTAAACATAGCTGGACATGGGAAATATAGGTTTGGAGCAGAGAACATTTTTATTAGAAACACAGTGTAAAAGAAAAAAAAAACATAGTTATTTGTACCACATTGAACCATAAGAGAAACGGAACGTGGAATTCAGAAAAGAAAGATTCAAACTTATATAATTGGGAATGTGGATGACATGGTTGCCTAAAGTGAAAAGGTTATTACAAGCTTTTGCAAGAAAATTCATGGGAGTGGCAGATAATGGTTAACCAAATAAAATCTGTGCAGTGTATTCCAGGGGCTTTGTCAGCTGTGCACTACAGAACATACAGGTATTCATAGCCTCATGAAGAGCATTATTCATCTGTGCCCTCTAAAATTATTCCCATAGTACAGATGAAAAAACATGGGTATCTGGATATTAAATGGCAATTCATCAGCCCACAGAAAACTACCCAGAGACAGAACTGTATGAAATTTCTTCAAAGACCATCAATGTATTGTCAGCTCCTGACACAGGGATGTCAGTCTGGGGAAATATTATTTTCTCTCCATTTTGAAGAGAGTGCATTGAGAATATATTTCAGGGGCAACATAAATATTTTTTTTTCTTTCATGTTAAGAAACTCTTCAGAAACAGAGCTCACAAGACAGATTTTGTAGAAGGGTAAATGCCTCGAGATTAAAAAAAAAAAAAAAAAAATCAGTGGCCCTGAGTGACTCAGTAAGGAAATAAATCTAAAAGGCTCATTAGAACCTGAAAAGCAAAAAAGTAACTATTTCTAAAAATAAATATGTTCATTAGTTGCTATCTCCACAACATGTCATTAAGTAAACAACAAATTATGTATGAATATTTCTAGAATTGGCCAAATTTTATTCCATATGATTTTATATTAAATCCCCAAATCCAGATAATAGAATTCATGATTCACTGCCAAAAATATTACAGAAAAAAAATTTTAAGGAGTGGATGTTTAGTAATTATGTCATTTAACAATTTTATTACCATATGATTTTAAAGAAATTTATTCATTTTCCTGCAGCCATAGTGTAGAGAAATTTCTTATTTAGTTTTTCCTGTAGTAATTAACAAAGATAAGCTCTATAATCCACTTTAAATAACCTAACCTTACAATCATACAAGAAACCTATAATAAATGATGAGAAAAAAAAAGTCAATTTTAAAAAATAATTTAAAACTTTTTCTTTTTTTAAAAAAAATCAATCTCTAGCTGCATTTTTGGATCCTTTTCTCAACTTTTAAGCCAAAAATATATAAAAGACAGAAGTTTGAACTTCAAATTTATACATGAGATATGTTTATTAACTATAAAAATATTCAAAATCTTTAGAAATTTAAGAAATACAAAATAAAAACCCATCATGGGAAAAATTAATATTGATGAACATTTAAAGCAAATTAATAATCATTATCTCAAAAGAAGTTTAAATTAATATCTATTTGTGGAAACTATTTTGCTATTGAATATACATGATACTCCCCATCACAGAGACTTACTGAAATTAGAGCATATGTGATCATGATAACATGTAAGTATGCAATGGTACTCATCCAAACACTTGAAGCCCAAGGGCATGACTCAATACAATATACAACTTGGAAGAGATAAATAAAAATCTGTATGAAAAATAGTCACTGGTGCCAGTCACATTTCATAATATATCCAGTTTAAAAAAGAGCATAAAACACTATGTATAAATTTTACATAGGTGCCTTATGCAAGTAGTATTTCACATGTGTACATTTTTAGAAACAAAATATATAGAACTTATGAGAAAATAAAAGTCACAAAAAGCACATAAAAGACTGAATTATACATCCCATGTAAATAATAACATTCATCATTACAAAGGTGATCATATTCCCCCAAATTAACTGACAATATATCTCACCAAAACTGCTATGTACAAATATGAATATATCAGAGTGAAGTCTACTTTTATGTGTATTGTATAAAGCAATAATTAAAAAAAACTATAAATAAATATATGATAAAAGAAAGTAGGAGAATAGGGAAAGGGGAACTACTGGATACTGAAGGGGAGCAAATTATACTTCATGTTTTATGGTTATGTCAAAATAAATCTGACTATTAAATACAACAATAATGTAATAATAAAAAAAACATCAAGCTTTACTTTAAATGAAGTAAGAAACCAAAGCATATTTTTTTTTAAAAAATTCATCTACAAAGATATATGTAACTTTAGCCAAAAACCTTTTCAATTATAAGAGCAATAAAAGAACTTATCATGGCCTACTATTCATATATTTTTATTGTGAAAATATAATATTGTGAAAATATAATATTACAATAATAAAGAATCACAATATAAATAAGATCCCCATATGAATATATATGTACATAAAACAGTATGCTTTATTGCAATAGCAAATTCTCGATAAATCAAAGCATAACAAAAATGATCTCAACAACTTAGCTAGGACATTTCTCAAAATAAATTTAAACCTGTTAGGGCTGTTTACTGGTGAAGAGTCCTTGCTTCCCCAATGCTGAGGTATAACACCAGAGAAGTGTGCCAAGGCAAGTTTAGTGGAAAGTAGAAGCTTTATTAAAGGACAGTAGAAAAGACTTTTCCCCAGAAGAAAAAGGGGACCAAAGAGGTAGAATCCATGAAAGGGATTTTTTTTTAAACTAAGGTCTTTTTAGCTTTTTTATAGCTAAGGTCTTCCTTCAGCTATCCTGCATTCCTGTCACATTGCTGCCATTTGTTCTGTTTTCTTGCAGTGTTGGAATGTAGGTGGGAAGATGCAAAGTGTGGAGGACAGGTGGGCTGAAGGAGTAATCTGGGCAGAAAGGGCTTTTGGATTAGCATCTCCATGTTTGCTGTGAGCTGCTTCATTAAAATTTCCTTGGGATGGGCTCAGGACCTTGGGGATATTTTTAATTCCCCTTATCCTGGACTCCATCCTCAATATGGTGTTTATTCTTGATTTTACTGGATATTAGACCAAATTTACCTAACTACATATCTGTAAATCTGGCTCTACTACCAAGGATATGGCTAAGTAGTACAGTATCCCTGAGTTCACCTAACTTTAACAAAATAATAATAATGAAGAAAGTAAAAATAAAAGAATGTCAAAATGAAAGTTAGCTAGCTAAAAAGGAATTTAGGTACCCAAAAATGACAGCTCCTTTCCTGTAGGAAAATGGACCTTGGAGATTTGATTTTGATAATTATTCCACCTGTCAATCTCCAGCATCTGGTAAGACACTGGGCTGCAGGAACACACCTGCCACATAGTATTTTATGCAGATTCTGAGGATGCCCTTTGAGCATAAGGAAGACAGCAAAGAGTCTCTGCCACTGACATGTTCCCCACCTGATTGGCCAGTAGGACTGAGGACATAGTGGCCAAGTGGAGGAGTTAAGCCTGCAGACTCCAGAGACTGCCCAGAGTCCCAATGTGCTAGCTCCTGTTTTCAACCCAGCCAGTCTTGTGGTTCCAATAGTCTTTCTCCCCAAGCCTCCCTTGCTAGGCCAATGCACACTCACCATTTCCTGGTTCTCAGGAGTAGGGCTACTTGGGATCCTTAGTTCCTGCACAGCAGAACAACCTGTGACTCTAAAGTGTGAGACTACAGATGGCAAAAATGGAGGACTCAGGAGATAAGAAGTGAAAGCCCAACCTCCTCCTCCCTGATGACACATGATTAGACAGTTCCCACAAAATGCTTTTGATTGGAAGTGGCTTCAGATCATGAACATTGAATCTGAGAGAAGTGAGCCCTTTTTTGAGTGACAGGGAATATTATCCAATCCAGGCATGAATAAGGGCTAGAATCTCAGGTCGTTGAGTGCTGTATTTTTTTTTTTAAACTGAGAAATGTACCCCAGAGTCTCAGTCTCAGGCTGCTATTATTTTAAGGCAAGGTTGTTTTCCCATAAGTGGGAACTAACCCAACCAACAGAACATTTTCATTTAAACTTACATATAAATCATTTCAGTTTATGGATTATATATGCTTGTATATTATTAAGGAATTAATATAAAATAATGACAATAATTATCAAATTTTATTTATTTTTTGATCTCTGTTCTTTTTAGGTTACAGATTGAACTTTGAACTGGGAAGAAAACCCCTAAAGTAAAAATGCCCAACAAAAACAACACATAAGGGGCTGGGATTGTGGCTCAGCAGTAGAGTGCTCACCTCCCATGTGCAAGACCCTGGGTTCAATCCTCAGTACCACATAAAAATAAATAAGTGAAATAAAGGTATTGTGTCCAGCTACATCTAAAAAAATACATTAAAAAAATAAGGTACAAGGTGAGAAACCAGCCTCTACCTCAGAGCAAAGACTGTCCAAGGAAGGGGGCATGACTCTTGTCCTTGGAAAGAAACACAGAGCACTCTTAGGCTCATACCCACCCTGCTGAGCTGTTTATCTACAAATAACAGGAGAGATCTGCTGTGCTTGGTGTCCCTGACTCAGTCAGGCTAGGTGGGGATCCATAGCAACCCCCTAGCAGCCACCAATCAGCATGAGACAGGGAAAATTCCTGGGATTCCAAATGACACTTCCAGTAGTTTATGGTGGTTGATAACCTTTTGGGAAACCATATAGTTCAGCATATACTCCCCTCATGGCCTAAGCCAATCTATTCAACTGAATCCCCATCTTGTACTAACCAATCAACCAATCAACTTGTTCCCTCCAGAGAATGTTCTAATCTTGTTTTAGAGTTGTTTATGATTTTCCCAAGGTTTGTGATGATTTGCTAAGAGATGCTATGATGTATTTGGGTACCTACCTTACCCAAAAAGTTATAAAACTGCTGCAAACCCCGGGCTCAGGGCCTCTAAGCTACCAGTTTCTGTGAGTGTGGAGGACTGAGCTAGATTGCAATAAACACCTCTTTGGTGCTTACATCGATATTGGTCTCTAGTGGTCTTTTGGGGGTGCCGCATTTGAGCATAAGTCTCTCCTGAAACCCATGGGAAAAGAGACAGCACTCCACTTCTCTAGGACTGTAGTTTTATAGCACAAAAATTACAAAAGGGGGGTGACTTGAGAACTTACATGAATAACAGGATTTTCACAAGCATAATACAAAGACACATAGTAGGTTAATGGTCTAAATGGTTTAGCTCTTAGGGAGTAAATTTAGATCACAACATCAGAATTTATGATACACCACTAAAGTTTCAGAGTGAGTTTTTATTTGGTCAGAGAAAGCCAGAATTTATGAGTCATCACTAAAGTTTCAGGGAGGGTTGTTATCTCATCAGGGAAAACCAGACATGGGTGAGTTCAAGGCACTGGCAGGCATTTCAAGCAAGTTTACAAATCACAGTAATTTATAATGAAGCAAAAGTTAACTTTTCATGCCTTTGTGATGAGATGGCTCCCAATCTTAAAAGGAAATTAGGCTGGATTTTTCAATTGCTATAGCCATAGCTTTTAAAGTATACGTTTCATACTTTAACAAGTATGAGAATTAAATTATTAATATTAATTACTACTAATTTTTTAAAAGACTGAATAAAATAGGAAATTAGATATTTGTTATTAAATGCATAAAAATTTTGATTAATATATTGATAATATAAAAATGGAAATTTTTGACAATGATAAAAAGACATTTAATATAAGGGATTCAATATTATAAGTCCCTCATGTTCAGTGGGTCAGTCCTTCAATGATATTTTTCATTTTTTTAGGTCATTTTGAATTACACTTCTGCAAATGTTTGTTAAGTATACAAATTTAAGATTTTGTATTTTGTAAAGTAGAAAAATGGCAGATTTGAGCTCCTTTCAGGATTTTAAAACTTATAAGCCATTTGGGGCATCTTAGCACTTTTTTTTTTTATATTTGCACACAGTCCAATTCTAGAGAAGAATGAGTTGGAGATATAGTCTACTGTTCTGAGCAAAAGAGAAATTGCCTTAGGATATTTCTAAAGGTTTTATCTTTTCTAACTGTTCAGAATTTTTGGTGATTTGAAAAAAATATTTATTTTAAGAAATGAATTGTTTGAAATTAATTATTTATCTTTCCTGCATTATTATTCACTTTCATTGATTTTTTTCAGAAGGACTAACAGAACAGAATTCCAAAAGTGTTTCATGTAATTTCTAATAATGAAGATAGAAAGCAGAAGCAAAACATCATCTAGTTTGGTGGTTCTGCCTCAAACTAAAGAGTTACTTATTTATTTCTGCTATTATTCACTAGGTTCCTGAGGTTGCAGAAATCACCAACCAACACACATAAAAGTCTTGTTAGTTTGATTCTCACAACCAATTCAAGCTAAAATATACTAGTATCACTGTAGTTTCAGACCAAAGGGTGTTTCTAAATAATAAAAATATGTATACATAAATATATAAATAAATATAAAATAAAATATAATATTAGATATTTTTTTCCTGAATAATCATTTTTACAATATCCCTTTAGACACAGTTCTGGGGACAAAGTGTCACAAATAAGACATAAATCCTACATTGCTACACAGAGTAATTAAGGCACATACTAAGAGCTTGGTATAAAACTTGGCAGAGTGACATAAATAACTAGAGAACATCATAGAGTATTATACCTAAGTGCTAAGTAGCAAATTCATAGTCTTTAAGTACATGAAGAGACAAGTGATCATAACAAATTTTATAACTCAGTTGCTGCTAATATACAGAGATAGAGATATTTATTAAGAGATGGTTTTATGCAGATTTTTGGTTTAAAAAGGGAAAGATCAAATAATGGAGGTGATTTAAACATGAGCAATAATATTTTTCTGCATTCAGTACCTTTTCTGCAGATATATCAATTATAATTAATTCCAACCAGAAAAATGCAGAAATAGTGTAAAGATTATTCACTAGGAGTAAAACTACTTAAAAAGAGAACCAAAACTTTCATTCCTGTCCAAATGTTTATTCCTGACAAAAAGACTGCTTCTTTTGAACCATTTCTGTAGATATGATTTTTTTGTAATAAATATTTGATTTTTTTGCATATTACTTAATATATTTATGCTTCACATTTTCTCTTTTGTCCTATTTTACTACCTATAT
>NW_026007516.1:30649-32122 GCF_001458135.2 Marmota marmota marmota
TATGCTTTCTTAATATCAAGAATAAATTATTTTCAGAAGTAATATATATTTCAATATAAAAATAAAATAGAACCAGTTTCCATGGCACACACCTCTAATCCCAATGGATTGTGAGGCTAAGGCAAGATAATCCTGAGTTTAAAGCCAGCCTCAGAATCATAGCAAGGCCATAAGCAACTATGTGTGACCCAGTCTCTGTGTGCCCCTGATTTAAATTTCCAGTAAGAAACAACAACGACAAAAAGAATACAATGTATTGATGAGGACACAGAACAAATTATCAGGAACTAAAGATGGAGTAGGAATTGCTGTTATTTCATCATGAAAACTGTGTGTGTGTGTGTGTATATATATATATTTCTCACCAAGCAGCTTAGACCTGTAGAAATTATAGTATGTGTGTACAATGACAGTGTACAAGTATGTGATAGCATAAGACTAGAGCTATACTTGTCAATACAGTAGAAATGTGCAGCCTAGGATGAAAGAGGAGGTGATTCAGAAAAATAAAAAATAATAAAGTTTGAGAAAAAATGGTTCTGGAGCCCAGAAAGATTTTTGGTTTAATTAGAGTACAAAATACCACATAAGTATTATACTGAAG
This sequence comes from Marmota marmota marmota, assembly GCF_001458135.2. Lineage (NCBI taxonomy): Eukaryota > Metazoa > Chordata > Mammalia > Rodentia > Sciuridae > Marmota > Marmota marmota. Next base: position 31,254 of record NW_026007516.1, read on the forward strand.
TTACATCTGTTAAATACATCACATGTATAATGGATTTCAAGGAAAATATGTGGAACTTATCACAAACAAAATAAAAATTTACAAAAGCACATAAAATAGCATGTGTGTAAATAAAACTAATCATTACAAAGACAACTATTTTAACTCAATTTAATATATAATATTTTCCTATCAGAATTTTAGCATGTTTTTCATTAAATACATGAAGAGAACTGGACCTGTTGGTGCACAATTGTAATCCCAGTACCTTGGGAGATGTATTGTGAGCTCAAAGCCAGCATCAGCAAAAGTGAGGCCCTAAGCAATTCAGTGAGATAGCGTGTCTAAATGTCATACAAAATATGTTTGGGCATGTGGCTCAATTTCCCTGAGTTTAATTCCAAGTACCAAATAAAAGAAAAGAAAAGAAGGGACCAAAAAAATTATCTTAGAAATAAAATATATGCAAAATACCCCAAAACCTTTAATAAAAAAAAACAAATAATATAGTTATTGTTATGAGACACATTTAATGTATATTATGAAACTATATTGCAATAATACAGACCAATATATCATAATATAAATCAAATCTGAAACCATATGTAGATTAATTGTATTGTTAAGAGCAATAGAAAGGCATATGTAAAACCGACCATATGAAAAATAATATTAGACGTGAATGAATGAATCTATCCAACCTAAAGTTAGAATTGGGACATAGAGGCAAAGTTCACTGTTATAGTGTGTGTGCAGAATGTGCAAGATAGTCAGTTCCAAACTTAGCAACATTACAAAAAGCAAATATTAAGAGGGAATTATGTTGAAAATAAAGCAGAATATTAAATGAGACACTCTCCCTCCATCTATAGATAAATTTAAGGAAAAAA
>NW_026007516.1:34967-44227 GCF_001458135.2 Marmota marmota marmota
AATAATAATAATAATAATAATAATAATAATAATGATATTTTGTTCATCCACAACTAAGAAAAAAATATTTTAAACAAGTACAACAGTGCTATGGCCTGTAACCTTCTAATTATCTGTGTTCTAATTAAGCCCTTGCAATTCAACTTTTTTGTTATTTAAATTAAAGTCCAGTTCCACTTTTATTTCCTGCCACACCAGGACAAAGAGTTTGCTTGAATATTAGGAATGCTTCTAAATGTCACTTTAATAAAGTTGTTTTACATATTTAAATACTCAGTTGAAAGCAAACTTGGTGGCAGAGGCCATAACCCCTGTGGCACAGAAGAATTATACATGGGTATCATGAGTTCAAAGCTACCCTCAGCAAAAGCAAGGCACTAAGCAACTAAGTGACACCCTCTCTCTAAATAAATTTTTAAAAAAATGACTGGGGATGTATGTCAGTGCCCCTGAGTTAAATACCTGGTACAAAAAAAAAAAGAAGAAAAATGAAAAAAAATTCAATTGAGGACAAATACATTAAAGAAACAAACAAAAAAACACCTTAATTTTGGACAAATTAACTACACTATTGTGAGGATGGCCTTAGGCCTGGCCTAAAAAAACTCCATTTTAAAAACTTCAGTTTGAAACAATGCAGTCTCACCAGGCATGCCTAAAGAAGCTCTGAAGTATTGCCTTCAGACATAAACAAATCACTTCCCCTCACCATAAACAGAGTGAGGCCTCTGGCAGGTTGTCCTCACCTAATAAGAGGGAAGGGTGACAAGACCAAGGTGCAGACCACCAGACCAGATGTTTCTGGCCCCAGAGTAAATGATGTCATGGAAAAATCTGGTGATAACTAACAAGGATTGAAAAAAGGGTAAAAAAGCTGCAAAATTTAGTATAAAGAGTCGAGCAAATGAACAGATGTTCAGCCAGCTCAATAAAAAATGCACTTGAGCTGGGGAGGCTGATGAGGACTTGGAATGACATCTCATCACTTCTCCTCATTTGTATTATCCTCACCACTCTTAAACTCTACAGCCACACCTTAGTGAGAGGGGGAAAGGTAAAAGATTATGTGATGTTCTTCTCATGTGATGAAAACTTAATTTCAGTGGGGAGAAACCCAAAGGGGAAAATAAAACCAAGAGGCAAGATCTCCCACACACCCAAAATATATACTTTTATGAATAAAAATTTTATTAAAATTACTTTAAAATTTCATTTAACTTTTGTGCTGTCCTAAGGCATTAATATTTTCCCAGAGGGAAAAACAATATAATGCATTAGTATAATTAAAAAAATTATAGTATTCATAATAAAAATTAAGAAGGACAGCTTAAATCAATTTAATAACTTAAATCACTATATCCAAATTATTGTTATTTTTGAAAATATAAATTGACTAATAAATAAATGTATTTTTCAAGCTTCATCCTAAAATTCACTCTTGACCTCTCAGGGATATCTATGTTCACCACAGCTATATTCCATGTTTGAGATCCATAAATACCCTGACCTCAGCAAGTTGAAAAAAAATTGGGAACTCAGTTCTGTGTCATAGGTTATGGAATAAACATACCAAATAACATTCTCTTACGGCCAAAGAACAGGAGAGACTCTGCACTTTGAGAGAGAAGCCATCTACAACTCAGAAGTGTACAAAAGTGGAAACTGTTTCTCACAGGATTCTGGGCACAGATCCATTTTCATTTTAGATATCATACTTTAACCAAAAGAGGTTGATATCACTGGAGAGAAGACTCTAGGTAATCAGATCATCAGTAACCCAGAAACTAGAGTCTAAACATTTAAAAAAAAATTATTTTGCAGTTTTGTCTTTAGCCTAATGCAGGGTTGTTATTTCAATTTTCTTCTTTAGTATGGGGTACTCTGAGAATATCATCAAACATTAAAGGCATAGAAGTCTACACATATATCCATATAATTCAATAAAGACTGTTAAGAGACTAAAGTTTAAATTTAAATTAATAAAAATTTAACCAGTACCTATAAGGCACAATGTGTTTTTCACATAACTTCTGTTCCACATGTGATTGAATCCTGGCATTCAGCCCATGTTTAGTGAATTAGATATCTATCACTGAATAAAAAGAAACCATATAAAAATTATTGTCTCAAGTGTGGGCTTATCATCAATTAAGGCTGGGTTCATATGGGATCTTTTTATTGCATTAGGTGATAGTTGGTAAGGTTACTGAACTTCAGAGGGAGATATGGTTGCCAAAAAAAAGCACCCTTCTTCTCAGAATCAAATAAATTAAGGTGGGCTCATTCTCATGGAGGTGACAGTGTTATGAAATTAAAAACAAAGTATTCAAAGTGTTTCCTGACTAATACACTTTCATAGTCACAGATTTACATAAGTCACACACAAAAAATAAGAGCTCAGATCCAAAATTTGGGAAATATACTCTGCACTTTGGCTACAAGAGGAGTAAAAACACATTGCCAACTTTATGTGTACAGATAGGGCTAAAGAATTGCTAATATGTTGACACTCGGTATCATTCTGCTTTTTGTAATGGATGAGGTTTACATAGCTGTTCAGTGTGAAAGAATATTTGAAAGGTCTCCTGAATATTAAGCAACTTTACTGGAATTCAGGATCAATTCTCTGTGACCCCAAAGCCACAACTCACATCCTCTAGACTATATGAATTATCAATCTTTCATTATTGTCTTAGAAGTTAGATAGTGGTACAAAAAAGCAGAATATTTTTTTGTACCAACCAAGGACTGGACTCAGAACACTTTATCACAAATCACATCCCCAGCCCATTTGTTTTTAAAGATAAGCCAAGTTCTCACTAAGATGCTTAAGTCCCCACTGAGTTGCTGAGTCTAGCCTTGAACTTAAAATCCTTCTTCCTCAGCCTCTTGAGTCACTGAAATTACAGACATGCGTTACAATATTGGCTCTTGTTTACTGGTTTATGAATAGGCAAAATTGAAATGATAAGAAGAGAAGCAGCTGTTATAATCACCCCTTTATTAATTCTGGCTTAATTCCTAAGGTTTAAATATTGAAACCCATATTTCAATGTATACTGAAGGTAACATTATCTATTATAGTCAACAGTCTGTTGATCTCCATTTTATCCAGACAATTTTTTACTGCCTAAACTTTGATTTAATTTGAAAATGTTACTCAATATGTTTGAACTTCTGGTTTTTCTTCTGGCATTATTAGGATACTAAGTTCAAACCATACAGCCTATGGAAAATTATGGTGTGGTTATAGCTAAAGAGAAGACTATATGATAAAATTTTAAACTCATGAAGATGAGGTACTTTCTTTATTTTTATGTAACCTTTGTGAATAAGACACAGAGTACACAGCCAAACCTTAAATCATACAAAGCAGGCTCTAACTCTAGTTAATAAAGAAAAATATCAAATACAAAAAGTTGTGTTGCAAAATCACATAGCATTTGGTTTGTTATCAGCAGCACAGGAATGGGTTTCTGCAATATAATAATATCAGTATGACTTCAATACATATGATATCTTTAGATGCAGCAACACAGCAGTTGATCAATGATAAGTTGCAAGAATGATGAGCTTGTTTAGATACCATCTGGAGATGGGTTTTAGTAATCCTAGACAGGGGGATTGTGTTCTAGTCATATCACAATACAGCATATTTTTTTGAGGCCTGTGGATGCAGAGCTCTTACCTCCTTGCTAATAGATCTTTGCAGAAGACTTCAGGTGTGTAGATTTTTTGATGATGAAACCTATAAGGGTGGATCATTGGAAAGGCCAAACATGGCTATAGCTACTCTGTTGTTGATGCTTCCAACAGGTTACTGTTATTATTATTATGATGATGATGATGATTAATATTATTATAATTTATTTAAGTAATGAATACCTTGATTAAGTGTATACATTCATTGTCATAAACATTTTCTTCTGAGCATGTGTTCACTATGTAAAATATTGATCATGCACCTTCATTTTCTGGCCTATATATGAAAAGACCTATGGAATGATGCAGGATTCTGAGGGCTGAATGCTCTGGGCTACCTGGGAGCTATTGTTACCTCTGCATAAGCATGACTACACTGCCAACTCTTCCTCACATCTCTCAATTGCTAGAGACCAAAATTTTACATCCTGGGTCTCAACACCCACACAGCAACTCACATAGTCTTTAGGATATTTGCAGGTGAGAGATATCTCAGTCCTGATAGATTAATGGAGATTTTTAGGGGAGTAGTGGCACCTATGGACACGAAGAAGCATACAACACTTTGTTGCCTCAGTCCAATTACAGTGAACTCCTGTGGAAAGCTGTGACATAATGGGATTAGTTTCTTGTAAACAGAAATAAGGATTCTGACTGCACTGTGTGCAAACATGAACCTTGGAAGTTGAACTATCAATGAATTGCTGAAGCCCAGGCTCCAGTCCCTGGCCAAAGAAAAAAGTGGCAGCAATGGCATAGATGATTTGGAGAAGTAGTCAAATGAGTCATGTGCAGCTGCTGTGGTCATGGGATGAATGGTTTCTATAGATCTGACAGCAAAAACTGATGCAAGTGTAGGAGAGACTACCAGAATGAGAAATTGCAAGATAATCAAGAAGTATAGGAATCCAAAGTATATCTAGTAGAGTAAGATCTCTGTATTTTGAAAATACCCATCAACCTTTTCCATTGTGATGATTGAGTCTGGGGAGAAGAAGAAGGATAAAGGCCTTCAAGTCCAGTCAATGGATGATGCATAAAATGAAACAACAGCAGCCAATGGCTCCAGTGAACAACTGGCATGGCCAGCCCAGGTATCCAAGTTTACCCCATTTTACCTGTTAAGCAGAACTGGTGGACTTAAAAAAATAATTTACCCAGGTGGCAAGAGAGCAAGATTATTATTTTTTGTCTGTAAGAATTAGAGATAAACAGCATTCTGTGTTGCACCTTAAGAATGGAGAGGTTAGCATTGCTCCTTACAGTAGAAGTTGTAAAATGCTCAATGCCATGAGGCATTTAAGGACAAAAAAATACCAAGTATGTTAGTATCTGGCCAGGCTTCTAGAGGGCTGTATTTTTAGCAAGTAACCAAGGTCATAAACATTCATATTCAATCTATGTACTCAAGGTCAAAAACATTTATTTGTAAGCATGCTCTTACATCAGTAAAATGTTGTTGATATGCCTTCTTTGTCTGACCAGCATAAAAAAAGTTATATTTAATAATTTGGGGGGCTGAGGGATAGAAGGTAGAGTTTGGTTATGGGCTATTGCTGCCTTCAAAAGTAGGATGCCTACCATCCCAATAGTTCCTCACATCTTCATTCAACTGCTTGAGCCCCAAACCTTGCTTTTTTGATATAAGCCCCTGCACAACAGCCACAGATGTGAAATCATTTTTAATTTGAGACTTTCACAAATCCTCTGCTTTATGCAAGGAGTATTGTGTTGTTTTGTAGACATACTCCCAGATAAAATTCATATAGTGGAGATTTCGTATATTATTTATTTTAGATTACACATATGGCCTTAATGTTGTCTCACCCTCACTTTTTTAATGTAGTGTTTCATATTCTCCATTTACAAAACTTTTGTGATACAGATATAGTCCTTTTGTTGCAGTTTCCACAGCATCCTGCATTTTCATCATGATTGAAATGAAATATGGCTGTTTTCAAATTTCTCCTGATAAGAAATTTAAAAAATATTGCTTGTTCTTGATTTTTCAATTCAATTTTCAGCAATTTCCCAAGTTTATTTTAAATCCTTGCTACAAGCTTTAGACGTTTTTCTCAAACATATTATCCCCATTGAATAAAAAGTTCATCAGATGTAAACATTTTGGTTTTCTTTTTTTTATTCTTTCTTTTCTTTTTTTAAGGGGAGAGGAATGAATACTTAACCCAGGGTAATTCTCCTAAACTCCTATATCACCAGGCTTTTTAAATTGTATTTTATTTTATTTTTAGTTTTCACACAAAATCTTGCTTAGTTTCTTAGGGCCCTCTCATATTATTTAGGCTGAATTTGAATTTGTGATTCTTCTGCTTAAGTCTCCCAAATTATTAAGATTGCTGACATGAGCCACATATGTGTGTAACCCCCTCCCCTTTTTGAATAAATGTCACCACTTAAAAATGTCACTACTTAAAAATAATGATGAATCATGGCTTCTGAAGGAGGTAAGTTTTGCCTTTGCATCAGGCATATTTGATCTTGATATGTACTTAAAAATTGTGGGCACACAACAAAGCATCTTTGTAAGATCCTGTTTCAAAATTAAAAAAAAAGAAAAAAATTGAGGATATAGCTCAGGAATATTAATTCTCTCATTTTAACCACCAGCACTACACTCATATAAACACACACACTCACACACACACACACACACACACACACAGTACTTGTGGGATTTTGAAAATATTTTTTGACACTGAACAGCTTTATAAACCTCATCTATTACAAAAGGCAGAATTAGTGACATAATATCAATAGTCCTTTAGCCTTATCTGCATACAGAAATTTGGTAATGTGATTTTACTCCTACTCTAGCGAAATGCAGAATGCATTCTACAAACTTTGGGTCAGGGCTCTTCTTTTTTTATGGCTTTTGTAAAGTTGTGGCTATGAAAGAGTACTAGTCAGGTATCTAGTCAGGAAATATTTTTTAATGTTTTTTTTTTCTTTTAGAACACTGTCTCCTCAATGAGAACAAGCTCACCTTAATTTATTAGATTCTGAGATATCATGTGAAGAAGATTCAGGGTGCTTTTTCTTTTAGCAGCCAGATCACCCTCTGAAGTTCAGTAATCTTAACAGCTAAACATATGCAGCAAAAATATTGCAGATGAATGCAGTTCAATCCAAATGTGAACTAGTAAGTTTTAGAGTGACTTCTTATACAGTTATAGACAACAATACACCCACTGGAGGGAAAATGTCAGGTTTTAATCATATGTGGTACAGTGAATATCTGGAAAACAGTAGATATCTTATATAAAGTATTTTAATTTCTTTTATTCATATCCCCAGCCCTGATCCTTAGTCTTTTAACAATGAAAATGGACCAGCTTGCATTTTGGACTTGATTCTGGGCCCACTCGGCTTAGGTTGGAGTCAGTGCCTGAAGACTTGTCCAACCAGTCCCTTAGGTGCCATTCTTTTAATCATTTTGTAGGCTTTCTGTCATAGATCAAGAGCCCAAATTTCTGTGCTAAGAAGAAACTGAAAACAAATCACAGGGAGAACTCTGAAAACCCTGAAAGCAAGAAAATGATAAGAGTGCCTTGTTATCTTGAGACTGGATAAGTATGTTGTTTGAAGCTGGCAAGAGTGGCAATGGTGGAAAATGAAAATTGTGGCTAGGGACTTGTTGTGAGGGGGCAACAATTGTGATATATGCAGTACAGGAGAGAAATAAAGAATTTCCATGCACTTCTGCCCCTTTCAATGCTTTATTCATTCAATTACTCAACATAATTTCACTCTATAGGTTCTTAATCAAGAAAACAACAATTCTTAATGCTAGGTACTGCAATAGACATAATCCATTCACAGCTAACAATTATAAATTAATTCTAAGCACTGCAAAGCACACGTAATCATGACAGGCTAATTACAGACATTCCCTCTGCATGCTAAGTTCAAAAGTCTCAAGCCTTAGGCTTTAGGTCCGGCATATGCACACTCACTCAGACCAGGGTGATCAGGACAAAAACCAAGGCAGGGCTTTCCTGGTGTGGAGCAGATGACTGGTTGAGGAGAGGATGATAGGGAGAAGTTGCAGCTCTCACCAGGGTCCAGACAAGGGCATACAGCTGGAGAGTGGTGAGTATTATGCAGAGGATCAGGAAATGAAGACAAGTAATGGGATGTCAGGTCCTCATCAGGCTTTCCAGCTCAAGTGCATCCTTGTTTTGGCTGGCTGAATCCCTGTTCATTAGCTCTATTATTTACATAAAATTTTGGGCTTTTTGACCCCCCTTGCAATCTTCTTCAGCTACCACCAGGTTTCTCCTTATCATTTACCCTGGGGTCAGAAACACCTTGTCTGGTGGTCTCCACCCTGATATTTTTGCCTTTCTGTCTTATCAGGCTAGGAGACCCTGCCAGGGGCTTCACTATATTTATCAGGTTGAGGGGAAATAACTTGTTAGAGGCCATACTAGAGTGCTTGGTGTGTGTGCCTGGTGAGACTGCAGGTTTGAAACTAGAATTTTTAAAATAGAGTTGTGTAGGCTCAGGCCTAAGACCATCCTCACAGGACTCCTCAGAGGGCCTCTGTGGCAGATCAACCTCCATCCCCCCCCCTTACTAGTCTATTGAAGCTTAGATCAGCAGTTAAAAACCTAGGCATTTTGTTCCATAATTGTATGGTGTTTTCAGCTTGTCTCTAAAGCCCTTTGTGTGCATCCTTGTGCCATGAGTCCAGCATGTTCCCACATTGTGCGGTGAAGACTGGAATAATTATCTGAAGAGAACCCCAACTTCATTTGTTGTTTCCATGCACAAGAGAGATTGTACTTTTAGAGCTTGTTATGGAGGTTTTTCTTTTTTGTGTGTGTGTGTGTGTGTGTTTTGTTTTCTTTTGGTACCAGGAATTCAACCCAGGGGTTCAGCCACTGAATCACATTCCCAGCCCTTTTTAAATATTTTTATATGGAGACAGTGTCCCTTTGAGTTTCTTAGGGCCTCATTAAGTTGCTGATGCTGGATTTAACTCAATGCTCCTCATGACTCCTGAGCTTTTTAAACATAGGGAAGCAGTATCACAAATTCAGAACAACAATATAAATTCCAGAACTTTAGCTTAGCTCTTCCTAGGTCTGAGAATAAACCTCTAGTTTTCTAGCTCTCTGTTCACATATTCAAATCTAGGGTTCTTTTTTCATAGTGAATTAATATAAAATTAATTAGTATAAAATAGAAGGGATAGTAAAATGACAGTGTAATCAGGATAATGAACCTCATTCTAACACAGCTGGAGGCTAACTGGAAGTTATGTTAATGAGCACCATTAAGGCCTATTTCAAATGTAAAAAACCTTAATGCCCACTTTTGGGAACACCTTCAACAAAGTCCTTTGTCCCTTGGTGAAGTTGCAAGAGGAAAGATGTGTCACGGAAAAGATGAAAATGAACCCATATAGTAGTCAGGATGCCTATTCTAAAACCTATTTTAAATAAATTTTTTCCATGTCTGCTGAAAAACATCTGTAAACTTTTAAGATGGCACACAAAAATGAGTTTATCTGGTATCATTCCCCATCCCACATG
>NW_026007516.1:46887-55412 GCF_001458135.2 Marmota marmota marmota
GGGGGTAGAGGGAGAGGGAGAGGGTGTTGATATTTATGAGCTCAACGGGGATGAGGAGGAGCAGGGGGGAGTGGGCTCTTACTTCTTTATTGGCTGAGAGTTCACGCCACTTTGGGGATTTGGAGGTGTGCCATTGTGCCATTAAAAGTTCGTGCCATTCAGTGTCATGGACCTGAGCTCCTGGAAGAGAACTGATCCAGGCACCATCTTTTTTTCAAGAGATACACACACACACACACACAGAGAGAGAGAGAGAGAGAGAGAGAGAGATTTTATTTTATTTTTATTTTTTAGTTTTCAGCGGACACAACATCTTTGTTTGTAGTTGGTGCTGAGGATGGAGCCTGGGCTGCACGCACGCCAGGTGAGTGCTCTACCACTTGTGCTACATTCCCAGCCCCTCCAGACACCATCTTTACCAACAATCCGAGCTTTTTACGTATGAATAAAGCAGAATAAAATTAGGTGACATTTAAAAGAATTAATCTCTTCTAAATGAGGTAGTGTAGTTTATGTGTCCCAATAAAGGTCCTCAATTCATTTTGTTTTCATATGTAAGACCTTTTTATTAAAATGGCTCTGACCTATAGAAACATTCCAAACATTTCAGTAAACACCTTTCTCTGGTGTGGCAGGAAAATAAAAGTGGGACTAACTTGAATTCAAACGACAAGAAAGATCAAGCTCTCTCTTTCTTTCCTTTTTTTTTGTTTGTTTTTGTTTTTGTTTTTTGGGGTACTGGGAATTAAACTCAGGGCCTCATGCTTAGAAGGCAAGCACTCTACCAGCTGAGCTATATCCCCAGTCCCATATTTTGGGAGGCAAAACCAGGGATTGAAGTCATGGGCACTCTACCACTGAGCCACATCCCTACCCTTATTTTTATTTTTACTTAGAGAAAGGTTTTCACTGAGTTTCTTAGCTTCTCACCATTGCTGAGACTGACTTCAAATTCAGGATCCTCCTATCTCAGCCTGTGAAGCAGCTGAGATTACAGGCATGAACCACCATGCATGGCCAACTTCAATCTCAAAAACTAAAGTACACAGCAAATTAGGTCACAGGCTGTCAACAAATAGGTACACTATGTAAAAAAAAAACAAACTATTTTTTAGTTGTTGATAGACCTTTATTTTATTTACTTATATGTAGTGCTGAGAATTAAGCCAAGTGCCAGACAAGTTAGCTACCACTGAGCCCCAGCCCCAGCCCCTGGTACATATATTTTTTTTTATGGGGGATACTAGAGATTGAATTTAGGAACACTGGACTACTGAGACTCAGTCTCAGGGTTATTTTTTACTTCATTTAGAGATCAGGTTTCACTGAGTCATTTAGCACCTCACTTTTGCTAAGGCTGGCTTTGAACTTTTGATCCTCTTGCCTCAGCCTCTCCAGCAACTGGGATTACATGCCTGCACCAACACACCCAGCCTTTGGTATATTTTCAATACCTATTATAAATAGATTTTAACCAGTAGCCTTAAGTCTTTTCTAATATATTTTTGGATTGAATCCATAACCCAGAAATCAGTGAAACAGAGAATCTAGTTTTATCTCCAAAACTGTTTCATCTATTAGAGTGTCTGAGTTAAGATTACCCATTGAAGAATTTACTGTATATTGTGGTTTCATCCTGACCTCCCATATGTACCTCATTCTGAGTTTTAGAATGTAAGGGTAAAAGAAATTGAAGTTAAAGTGTAAAAGTTAAAGTGTAAAAGACCAGGCATTGTAAAGTTTCTAAGCTGCAAGGCCTGAGTTAAAATGTAAAGGACTAGGTATTGTTAAGTTCCTACGCTACATGCAAAACCTGAAATTCCTGAGGCAGTTAAGACAATGCGCTACTGGCCATTTAGTTGACTTATAGCCCAAGATCCTGTGCAGCTTGTCACGTAGGTATTCAAGGCCCAAACCAATTAGTTTGAATGTAACCCCCTCCTTAGGAATGACCTATCACTCCAGCCTGACCTGTTCCCGCCAATGTATGTACTAATCAAGTCTAAGAATTGTTGTTTGACTTTCCCGTGGTGTATGATGATTTGTTAAAGGAGACTGTGATATATGTAAAGTCCCGCCCTCCCCAAAAAGTGTACTTAAGCATTGCACAACCCCTGCTCTGGGCTCTGGGCTGTTCTCCCTTCTTGAGTGGGCACGGAGCCCTAGCATGCTAGATCAATAAATCCCCTTCTGCCAATTGCATGAATGGTCACTTGGTGATCTCTTTCTCTGACGCTTCACCGGACCCTTACAAGAAGAGTCTGAAAAAAAGTGCCCACAGATATCAAATATCTTGGAGTACTTAAAAAACACCAGTATCTGAGTCTTGCCTTCTAGGGACCAGATTTAATTTTAAGTGTGTATTTTCTAAAGGCATTGGTTGAATAATCTGCAGCTGGAAGGCATTTTCTGATAATACCTTTTATCTAAAAGGCAATTAATTTTTTTCCTTTTATTAGATACTTTGAATGAAGATACAATAAAAATAGAAGTGCAGCAATATCTTCAGCAAAAGGATTTCAATTGCTTTACATATATGCCCATAATTTTTTTATTTATTTTGAATTTAAATTACATGCAAGTTCAATCTCTTTCTCTCTTTTATTTAATTAATTTATTTATTTGTTGTACCGAGGATTGAACCCAGGGATTAACCCATGGGCATTTTACCAATGTGCTACATACCCAGTCTCCACCACTTTTATTTATTTATTTATTTATTTATTATTGAGACAGTGTTTACTGATATGCTTAGGACTTTGCCAAGTTTTTGAGTCTGGTCTCTAACTTGAGATCCTCCTGTCTCACCCTTCTAAGCCACAGAGAGTACAGGCATGTACAATCTTGTGGTAGTACCACAAATTATTACTACTAGATTATGTAGCATTTTTATTTTGGGCTTTTAAAGAACCTTAACACTTTTATCAAAAATATACTTATTAAATTTATCCTGTTGCCAACATTTTTTACATGTTTTTGTACCCTGAATCTTTATGTTTATTTTGTTTTTTAAATTCTTGGTTTGGTGCTTAGTATTGAACCCAGGGGTGCTTTCCACTGAGCAACATCCACTGTCTTTTTTATGTTATATTTTGAGACAGGCTCTCACTAAGTTTCTTGGAGCCTTGTTAAGTGAATGAGGCTGTCTTCAAACTACCAATTCTCCTGCCTCATTTTCCTGAACTTCTAGGATTCCAGGCATGTTTCACCACTCATGACAATTTTACATTATTATAATAGCCATTCCAACAGCACTGTACAGGCTGCAGGAAATTCATTTGATTTATGAATTATATCCCTGAGGCAAGTTAATGTGAAGTAGCCAGTGTAAAAGTGTTGTGTAAAGATTCCTTGGGAATAAACAGGGATTTTTTTTCTAACCTCTTTTGTGAATGACTGTTGGAAAATATAGTCCATAAAAGTCCTAGAAAAAAGAATGCAAATTTATTTGTTTGCAGTTTACAGATATTTGCACATGCCCAATCGCCTTTGCATCTAAAACTTTAAACTTCAGAACATAGTAACTTGAACAAAATTTGTTAAAGTTGAAACAGTGCACAAACAAATTTCTTTTAGGAGCAATTGGTAGTTGTGGAGTTATTACTGTGGTCAGTAGAGTTGGGCCAGGGCTCTGGAAGGTCTCACTCAGGGTACTGGTGATTTACTTTATTCTACACTATTACACCCACAATACAATACTGCCAGCAATAGTAGTTGAGAAAATATGCTGTAATGTCTTGAGCTAAACTGGCACCTTTGATATTTGCCTACTTCTCTGCACTGATCCCAGCTGAGTAATTAACATGGAACCAGAATGTGAATAGGGTATTTCCTGGGCTTATTGTTTTGGGGTCAGCTGCTCCATTAGGGTGGGGGGGGTCTGAAACCAGGCTGGTGCAAGTATTTTTGTATATGTTCCTTTGCTCTGGCTGAGGTTTATCATTTTAAATGAAAAAAGATTTAGAGTAATGTGTTTGGACTTATTTTTCATACACTTCACAGTTTACATCAAGAAGAAATGCCTCAGTCTGGCTGGGCACAAATAACGGAGCCACCACAAAGCTTTGTAGGTTCAAACAGCAACTACTTTATTTCAACTCTCACCGGCACTGCACGCGTGCTTTTTCGCCAACACCACTCACATGGCCCTTCCAGCAACCCCCCACACTGGAAATCCCTTCTCCGGCACTTCCCCAACCAATGGGAACTCTCTGGGAATCCCCAGGAGAACTCCAAAGTAGAGCAAGAACTTCAAAGAAGTGGGCGGCCAAGCAGCAAGAGCCACCCCATTGCCCGACAGTAAAGGTCAAATATACAATGCAATCAATCCAGCATCACAGCAATTAGATATAGCTTAACTCAAATAATCATCTCAATGGTTCACTGGCATAACTTTTCAAACATTCCCTGTCACCTTTCAAACATTCCCTCTGGCAAATGCCAGGCATCATTCTGACTGGCCATGGCTCTCAACAAAAAAACAACAGCTAGAATTTATCTCAACACCCCTTTACATACAAAATATAGGTTGTCATTGAATATGTTGGAAGTTTAATCAAGGTTTATTAATTAGAGAACAGGCTGATCTAGAGAGAATGTAAAGTACCACCAAGTCCTATGTTTTCAAAACAAAAAGAAATGTGAGATATATAGGCATGCAGAAGAATTTTTTAAAATTTTTTCTTTGTTTATTTTATTTCATTTTTTTTAAATAGAAAGCAAATAGAGGAAAAAGGAGACCAAGTTGGGAAATATAATTACTGGCAGGACTATGAAACATTAAAAAATAGAATCTAGATTTCAGAAAAGAAAGATTTGACATATTGTATTTGGAGATGTGGATGGCATGAGTGTCCATGATAAGAATGTTGTAAGCTTCTGAAAGAAAATTGATGTGGTGAAAGAAGCTTATGTAACCCAGATCCTTACTTAAGCCATTTTCTGCCCCCCAAATAAGCCATGCTAGGTAAACCACTGCTTGACTCTACTGCTGAATACTGAATAAAGAAAAGATTGCCAATGAGAGGTTTGCTTCATACCTTCCACCTTTGTCATGTTTGTCATTTATGCTATTGTTAATCAATCCAAAATTATACAAACAGTAATGACATTTCAGCCCCTTTGAAATTTGTCAGTGAATTCCTGAACATTTTGATGGAGGCTCACAGCAGGCCTAGCAGGTGCCCTGGAGAAGACTTGGACCTGAATGGCAGCATTAGAACCTTATTTTCCTCCTTCTGAAATTAATCAATATTTTGAGATAACTTTCTGGCTGGAGACAGAAAACAGGAATCATTTCAGAAGAGTTGAGTCAGCTCAGAAATGAGTCAAACCCAGCTGGGCACTCAGCTCAGTAGTTGACTGGTCACAAATATCTGCAGTGGCCTCATGATTGGCAGCCTTGCACAAAGAAAGATCAACCTTGGTGCTTTCCCAGTTTCCAGGTAAGTCACATGGATCCCAGACATTGGGCATTCACCTGCCTTCCTAAAAAATCTGCAAAGCCACTATCCAGTTGTTCATTCTTAATAGTTGCTGAACACTCTGTGCTTTTCAAGGCGAATAAATAAATAAATAACAGCATCATGACTGCTCACCCCAGCCTGCTTGTTTTTATGCAAACAGAGTTGATCTGTTTCAAAAGGAGCTAAGTGGGGCTGGGATCCTGGCTCAGTGGTAGAGCACTTACCTAGCATGTGTGAGGTCCTGGTTTCAATCCTCAGCATCATATTAGATAAATAAGTAAATGTATTGTGTTCATCCACAACTAAAAATTATTTTTAAAAAAGAGGCTAAGTGTTCTGTCTTGCTCCCCAAGTGGTGCAAAAAGTCACATAATCATGAAGAGAGACTCAAGGAAGGTGCAGGCAGGGGGCGCTGGCAGGAAGAAGTCTACAGCTGAGGAGGGTCTGACTCCTGGCGCTCAGGACTTTCTAGAGGGAAGAAAAAGAACTCAGCGCCTCCCTGGGAACCGTGCCCCGGCGGCGGTGGCTGGGTCCCCTGTCACCCGAACTGGACGGGTTTACAGAGGGTTTCTCGAGGTCCCCAGTCCTGGGAAGGCAGTGTCCCCCTCTCGGTCTTTCTTCTTCTTTTAGTTTGCTCGGGTCTAGTCGGCACCAGGCGAGCAAGTTGCCTCGGGAGTCGGAGTTCGCCCATTCTGGGGCGGGGGACAGGCCCGAGGGCAGCAGAGCCTGGCAGCAGCGGAGGCTGGAGCTCCCAGTCCCCTCTGTGGAGATGGCAGGAGGCCTGTATTGACTGCGGCCTGTGCTCCGGGCGCCATGCACCGGGCCTCGTCCCCGTTTCGCTGGGCTCCGCAGGTTCCAGGGCTTGGTGGTGTCTCTGGCACTCTGTTCTAGGGCTCTTACTTGTCGCTCTCCATCACTGTGAAGGGACCAGCATTGGAGCCTGCTTTCCTGAGGCTGTGGGTGCCGCCTGCTGTGTGCCCTGGAGTCCGGGCTGCCCAGATTTTGGAAAGGACCAGAGTGCAGCATCTGCTCCATGACCTTGAAAGTGCCTCATTGGGGAAACCGACTCCAGTATGGAGCTCCTGGTCCTGAAGGGATCTCAGGGGACATGTGAGTTGGGACATGGCCTGTAGAATGTGGGTCTTGGGAGGAGTTGGCAGACCTTAGGCCAGGCGACAGCAAAGAAGCCCCACAGTTTACTCTCTGGGCTGGCTGCCAGGCACTGTCAGGTAGGGCCACCTGGGGCCACCTGTGGGAGATCAAAAGGATGAAAACAACACCTCCAGTCCCGGGATGGCAGAGCCTAACAGAGGGGCATTTTCTAAAAGCTGAAGAGATGGAAAATGGTCAAAACTAGTATATTTTAAAGTTGAATGAAAGCTTGCAAAATTTTCGGAGCGTATTTTTGTGTAACTTGTGCCTAAAGAAATATTAGGCCATTGACTCTCTTCTACTTTTTTAGTTTTTGTTTTTATTTTATTTTAGCAAAGAATAGGTTTTGCCAGCATTTTCCTCAGGAGCTGAGCATTACCCACAGCAGGGAAGACAAACTTACAATTCTCAGGTTGATTTTGACTTCAAGTCTGGGATCTAGCACTTCTAAATGTAGAGGAAAATCATTTCTTGCTGTATTTTCCATGTGTGATTCCTTCCCTTATCCTCAGGGGCCCGGTGATATTTGTTTATTGGTTTCATAAGCATCTATTTAAATGTAGTTTCTGTATGAAATACTCTCAGTTGCCACAGGGTGTAGTTTGTCAGAGAAAGCTGCTAGTGGCTTCACTTTCCAAGAATGTAAGTCATTTCCTTTCTTTGATTTCAGGGAGTTGATATTACACAGCATCTGAACTTTGTGGGGACAATTTTCCATAGTATATCTGTCATTAAAAAGGCTTTTGGGTTTCCTTCCTAAGAGCAGTGCATAAATTTAAGCCAAGCAATGTTAAAGGATAAGAAGTTTTTCAGCATCTAGATTATTATAAGACTACTGTAGAAATAAATTTTAACAACCAAGACCTACTAAAAGCCACCTCCAGATGGTACCCAGACAAGCTTATCATTCATGCAAATGATCATTGGTCAGTTTCTTTGTAGCTGCAACTTCAGAAAGCATATGTACTGAAGCCATACTAATATTATTTTAATCATCTAGAATACATATGCAACTAAATCTGTTACATACTTATCATTGTGCTGCTGTTAACAAACAAAACGCCATGTGATTATGCAACACAATATTATATATCTGATTTTTTTTTCATTCACTAGAAATAGATCCTTCAGTCTATGACTTAAGGCTTGTGTTGTATGCTCTCTCAAAGCAATTATCTGCCTCTTAGTCACCATGGATGAATTTTAAAAAAAGAAAAAAAAAAGTGCCTCATCCTTGGGAGTAACTAGAGTTACAGGAATGCACTATTAGGTGAGTTTGTATACTCAACTTTAAGAATGTTACAAAATAGCCATGTACACGGTCATGCACTTCAATACCAGTGATACAGGTTTCTGATGCTTGAGGATCAAAAGTTTGAGATTAACCTTGACAACTGAGAAAAACTCTGTCAAAAACAAAGAAGAAAAAGATTTGGGAGTATAACTCAGTGACAGAGGAGTTATGAGTTCAATTCTTCATATTGCTAACTAAGTTAGAAATATGAAACAAAAATATGATTAAAATTAATACTATTAATATTTTATTATATAGACTTCTCTCTAGCTGTAAATTCATCATTATTTTGCACAGGCATTGAAACCAGTGTTCTAACAGAAAGCAGAGAAAGCACAGAAATTTTACAGGATGAATTATATTTTCAAATTAAATCAAGTTTTGAACTGTAACAAATCGTATAGATAAAATGAGAATCAACAGACTCCTGATTAAAATAATATTTCCTCATTATGTGTCAAAACAAGTCCAATGTTTAAATATTAGGAAATAAGACACCATTTAAGATGGGGTGATTTTAATAGCTCTCTTTCTGTTTGGCATCCCAATTCTGCCTTTGTATGAACTGAAAAGAACCGGTATGGTGATGTGTTTCTGTAATTTCAGTGACTCAG
>NW_026007516.1:63697-93373 GCF_001458135.2 Marmota marmota marmota
ATCTTTATCTTTTGGATGTTACCTTGTACATACAAATCATGCAGCACACTGATTTTACCCCTGCACTTATGAACTATCATTTATCTTTTTCTCTATATGACTATACATGTGTGTATAATTTTGTCCCACATTTCCAAGATTCTGCCATTAAAATTTCTTTGATACCACATCCCTGAAACGCATTTTTGTTATTTCAGTTCAGTAATCTAAATGTTCTATTTCATGTAGTTGGGAAAGATGGGGCAATTTCAAGGTTTTTCTTATTTGACTAATTATCTAGAATTAAAGGTCAACCTCGGTGCCTCCAGAGGATTTAATTCTCATTTACCTTTCTTATACATAGTGTTTTATTTTTTTATGCAAGCAGCAGTAATTGTATTTAAAAGGTGAGTGAAAGATTCTGAGATGTACATGGTGCTTTAGAGGTTCCCAAATCTCTAGGGTGGTGGTTCTGACACCACATTACCACTGAAGAATCTTGATTGCAATCCACCTTGGACACTGGAACTATGTTTCCACAGAAAGTAATTCATTAGTTATGAATATTGTTCTTTTTCTGCCCTCAATACTCTTGGAAATGTGGGGATTGGTGATAGGTTAAGAATAATAATTTTCAACATACTTATAATAAACCCATTTGATAACAAGAGATACCCATATTCTTAGAAGAAGAAAGAAGACCATTTACCAAGTCCTAAAGAGGTAACAGAATAAACTCTGGGAATAAAATGGTAGTCATTCAATAAATTTGTTTCAAAAGTATTTTAGTTAATAATATATTACTGCATTAGAAAAGAGTGATGCAATTTTAATTATTAGAGTTGTGATGGAGTATTTTAAAGAGAGTATCAAAACCTGTGTGAAGTGGTACATGCCTGTAATCCTGGAGTCTTCTAAGGCTGTGGGTGTAAGATTAATAATTCAAAGCCAGCCATTCTCAGCAATTTAGTGAGGCTCTAAGAAACTAAAAAAAAAAACCCTTTTTTCTATATAAAATATTTTATAAAGGGCTGAGGATGTTTCTTACCAGAAAAATATTTGTGTGTTAGACCTGTAATATGAGAGAGAGAGAGAGAGAGAGAGAGAGAGAGAATAAAAAAGTAATCAGTGACACTTTCAAGGTCAAGAATTTAAACAACTTAAAAATAATAGTGGGTTAGTCATTGGAAACTCATCTAAGTTTATTAAATGCTGCTTTTGGGAAGTTAGTCTGCTCTCAAACTTATACAAGTGAGAGAGGAGTCCTATTCTAAGGTATGTATAGGAACAAAGAGGAGTTTTGACACAGCTTTTAGTTGACCCAGAGGCCCACTTTAGTTTGTGATTGGATTATGCTCGGGTGATAGATCCTTGAGCTGTTTGAAATAATGTGTTTTTATCAAGTATTCATAAAACAAGATTAAGACCTAATATAAATCAGGCTTGGCAAAGGGGATAATGTTCAAATAACAAGTATATAAATAAACACATAAACCAATATTAGATAAGTTAACATTCAGGATATTTATACCATTATATAATCACCAGGAATATCAAAACAATGACAACTAAAGAAAAGTGAATAAATAAACAAATAAATAATGGAATGAATAAATGAATAACTAAAAAGTAAACAGATGTAATGTGCCTGGAATTGTCAAAGAGAGCTTGTTGCCTTGAAAAAGTGTAAAAGTACTTGGAAATGGTGTTTTACTACTTACTGAGGAATATGTTGTGAACTCCAATTCCACTTATAGAAAAGAAGAGTTAAACAGAGAAGTCATTCACCTGGCTCTCTCACTTGGGAACTGTGCAACAGTTACCTTTTTCTTTCTTCCAAAATTTTATTATTGCTTCCAAGAAGACTACCCCTCTACCCTCATGCAGCCATTGTAGACTTGATGCATATGAACCCTTCTACTGCTCAAGTTTTTTTCTTTATTTTTTATTGCTCTTTTCCTCCCTACCCCCATATATTTCACAATTTTTTGAAATATTTATTTTTCAGTTGTAGTTGAATACAATTCATTTATTTTATTTATTTATTTTTATGTAGCACTGAGGATTGAACCCAGGGCCTTTAACATGCTAGGTGAGCACTCTACAACTGAGCCAAACCCCCAGCTGAGTCAAACCCCCAGCAAAAATAAATGCCACCTGCAAACACAGCATCCACCAGTCTTACATCCTGCTCCATCCATTTCCTGCCTTGTGCATGAATAATTTTAAGATCCCCTCCATTCGACATTAATTGTCCAGAGTGCTCAGAACTGGGGGAAAATATGCAAAATATTAGGGGTTGATTACACAACATTAAAGCTATATATAATGGTATGCATCTAACACTGAGGATAAAAAGAAAATCTACAGACTTCATTAGATAAAATAAAAGGTCTAAAATTCATGAAAATCAATAATTTTGAAAACACTATTCGTAAAAAGGAGAGTAAAGGACAGAACATATTAAGCAAAAGCAAAAATTTTCAAAACACACAAAAGGTACATATGCACAGTGTGTCATGTGTGGGTGCTTCCAAATGACAAATTAGTTTGAAAGACATATGATTAAATTGAGATATAGCAATAAAATATTAATTACATATAATGGTAATATGCATGTACCTATGCAAAATATGCCTCATTAAATGATGGGTAAACATTGCAAGAAATGCACTCTAATTTTTTTTATAATGTCATAGTGAATACTGACATCTAGATTATTGTATTAGTGAATGTTTAGGCTACATATTATTTTTACTTGAAGTACATCACTGAACAACAGATGATTTTAGAACACATTTTTGTATACTATAAATTTACAGAAAAAAGTATATACCTTATAATAATTTGAATAAATATACTTGTGTAAGTAACACAGAACTTTTATTGAGAAAAAAAGAAAAAAAAACAGTTGAAATTTAGAGAAATTTTGCAGGGCTTTGCAGAAATATATATGTGACATTATTTTCAAAGAAAAACCGTTGGGATGAGGGGATTTTTAAGGGAAAGTATATTATATGCTTTCTTAATACCAGAAAAAAAACCACATCATTTTCAGAAGTAATATATACTTGAATATAAAATAAAATATAGCTGTGAATGGTATGACACTTATAATCCCAATGACTTGTGAGGCAGAGGCTGAAGAACCAAAAGTTCAAAGAAAGCCTCAAAAACTTAGCAAGTCTGTGACAAGCATGAGAAAGTTTCTGTATAAAAATAAAATAATAAATGGCCTGTATATATGGCTGTAGCTTAAGGGTATACCACCCCTAGTTTCAATACCTAATGCATATCTGTCAAAACTATAACAAGGGATTTGTGCTAGATGGAGTGGCACATCCCTTAATTCCCAAAACTCTGAAGACTCAGGCAAGAGGATTGGGAGTTCAATGCAACCCTCACCAAAATGAGTCACTATGAATCTCAGTGAGACCCTGTCACTAAATAACATATAAAAAAAAATACTCATTTGTAAGGTGCTCCTGTATTCAAACCCAAGCATGAATAAAAGGAATTTATATTGAATATGCCATAGTGCATGCCTCTAATGCCATCTATTTGGGAGACTAAGGCAGGAAGATTAAAATTTCAAGTTCAGCCTGGGCCACTTGCTGACAACCTATCTCTATGTAAGATTAAAAAAACAAGACTGGGGATGTTGATGAGTGTAATAGCAGCTTTGGTTTAAATCTCAAGAACCACAAAACAGAGCAGTTATTTATTTTCAAAAAGTTACACAAATATGTTAAAAACTTATAATTTGGGCAACATTAAAACAAAAATTTTGTTCATTAAACAGTACAAATTTGGGCTGGGTTGATGGATTAGTGGTAGGTCACTCACCTGGCACATTTGGGGCCCTTGGTTCCATCCTCAGCACCCCATATCAATAAATAAAAAAACATAAGGATATTTTGTCCAGCCACAACTAAATTATAAAATATTTAAATACAAAATGAAACAAAACAAAACAACAACAACTGTTATGCTCAAATTCGGGACCCCCATAAGACCACCAGAGACCACGATCGATATAAGCAGCAAAGAGGTGTTTATTGTGACCTAGCTCGGTCCTCCATGCACACACAGCAACTGGTGATACTGAGAGGCACCGAGACCAGGGTTTGCAGCAGTTTTATACATTTTTTGGAGAAGGCAGCGACCCCCACATACATCATAGCATCTCTTAGCAAATCATCACACACCACGGGAAAATCAAATAACAACCTTAAAACATGATTAGCATATCAAGTGGCGGGAAAGAATCTGGAAAGAATTATTGGTTAGTTCAAGGGGTTGATGCACTTAAAATTGATTGGTTTAAACCGTGAGGATGTCACAATGGGGGTACATGCCAAGCTGCCGGGCTTCTAGTTTAGATATTGGTACCACACCTAGGTGGGGGCCATCTGGAATTTCAGATATTTCGATATCTTGGCCTATCTTAGGTGATCACCATCTGTGGCTTTTCTGAGAACTGTTTCCACAGAGCTTTTCTGTGGTATTTTCCTAACTTTAGGACTGCAGTAGGTCAGAGGTTAAATTTCAGAGCAAAATGAGGTCCCAAGTAGAATGATATTGCTTAGGTCTTTCAAAACAACAGCAACAACTACAAAAAAAGTATAAAGAGAAATGACAAAGTGGGAAACTAATTATCTCACATAAAATTAAGCATGTTTAATAAAAAAGGAAATGACACTTTTGGTAGTAAAAATGTTCAAAAATTAAAACCTCTCAACATCTTAACAAATTATAAAAATACAAACTAAAATCAGATACAAAAAACATTACACAGTATTGATTAGGACAAAAAATTATCTTGAATTAGAGAAGAAATGTAAATTGCTAATATTTTAATATATAAGATATTCCTTAGCCAGTAGCATAGCCTATAGAAATTTCTGTGCTTCTGAACCTTGATAATATATAGTTACTTGATAGCATAAGGTTTCAGATATGTTAGCCCAAGCAATTGAAACCAGAAAAATAGGTGCAAAGAGGAGGTACATTCAAAATAAATAAATACTATAGTTTGAAAAAAATGTTT
Source organism: Marmota marmota marmota (assembly GCF_001458135.2). NCBI lineage: Eukaryota > Metazoa > Chordata > Mammalia > Rodentia > Sciuridae > Marmota > Marmota marmota. Next base: position 68,727 of record NW_026007516.1, read on the forward strand.
TTTTTTTTTTTTGGATGAGAAACATTTTTAGTTTTATTGAAGTTGCACCCCTTTTCTCCACAGAAAAGTCTTAACTGGGCTTCTCCAGAAATTTTCACCTTGGCTGATTTCAGGACTATCAGCAAGAGTTTCTACAAAAGAGTGCAATGTAGATAAACTTCTAATTTGCATGTTTTCCTGTTTTACTTGACCACTGGCCAGGAAAAATCAGCACTCCAGGTGCTGGACACCCCTTTATTAGTCTCTCACAAACATGTATCCAGTAGAGTAGTTTGTAAAAATGTGTAAGCAAGGCCTCTAGCCTTGAGCTGGGGCTTCACAAAGATGTCTACATTTCTAAGATAAGAGAAGTTACCAATTGAGCTCTATGGTAATTAATAGCTGGAAGAGGAGGGAAGAAATGGGAGAAGAAGATCTCTTCTTCTCAGGTGCTTTCCTTGAAGGGTTAACTTGTCCAGAACAGTGAAAGAAAAAAATGCTTTTATGTGAACTTCTGTAGACTGTGAACTTCTGAGCCCCTCCCTTTACATGCTGGGTATAAAACTCTGAAACTACCTGAATTCAGGGTTTAGGGAATTGCTTCATTACAGCAAAAGCTGTGCCCTTTGAACCTGGCTGCAGCCAAATAAAACTGTTTACTGCTATCTTCGGTGCCTTGCCTTTTCTGTTTCTACAACATCATTATATCCAGTTTAATTGACAGAACAAAATATTACATAAGTATTGCATACAAGTGATATCTATGTAACACAGCACATGTATAGAAGCTTTTAAAAACCATATGTGTAACTTAAATAGAAAACAAAAAATTTAAAGAGGACATAAAATGCTCCATTATACCCACCATGTGTGTAAATAAAACTCATAATTAAAAAGAAAACTATTTATCTCAGTTTAATGTATAATATACCCCATTAAAATTTTTGTATATTTAAATTGTTTTTCTGAAACTTATCTAGGAAAAAAATATGTAAATTAGCTCAAAACTTCCAATTTGAAGACCAAAAAGTTACTATTGTTATGTTACATTAATGCGTATTATGAAATTATGTGCAATAATACAAACAATGAATCATAAATTAGCCAAATGTGAATACATACATCTGATGTTTTCGGCATTGTTAAGAGCAATAGAAAGGCCTATAGAAAACCATTCATTTAAAAAATAATATTAGACATGAATTGGGAAATTATCCAATCTGATGTTGAAAGTTTGGACTAGTAGCACAGTTCACTAGTAGAGTGTGTATGCAGAATGTGCAAGGTATTCCGTTCCAAACTTAGAAACACAATAAAAGGCTTATGTTAAGGGGGGATGATGTTGAAAATAAAGCAGAATATTAAAATTCTGGGTTCTGCCTCCATCTATGAATACAGTTAATAAAAAGCTACTCATGTTCTGAGTGTCTCTTTACCAAAGTTATAAATGAGTAGAGAGACTTAAGTACATTTGACAATTTAGAAAATATATACCTTCCATCAGAATGAAAAGCGGGGGTACACTAAATATTAGTCTTTTCTTGAGCAAAGCACTGCATTTGGGAACAAATCTCTATTGCCAGCATCACTCACAGAAAAACAGATGTGTAGGAGAAGTGATATACTAGTGTCTAAGCCACAGAAAATATGGTGATTTCTAGGAGCCATAAAAGCCTCTGCAAATGTTTTATGAGCTGAGTTCAAGGCAGGAGAAATAGCCAAATATCAGAGCTGTGAGATTATCTCAAAAAGACATTTGCCAATGTATTTTCCCAATTGCTGTTGCTGTCAGAAAAAATTCTCCCGAGTTTGTATTGTGGATGTAATAGGGAGAAATACAATAAAAAACTGGATCCCTGAGTGAGTTTAGCAATTCATGAGCTCAGCCCCAAACATGCTCACCCCAGTAATAAAGCCAGAACTATTAATTACTCATAAAAAGAGTTTGCTTGTACACTGAGTTTCTCAACTTGAACATATTATGTTTAAGTTACTATGTACTGAAGTTCCAAGCTCTGGAAAGGTGACTGAGCTTATGCTAATCTATAGATTGAAAACCAATGAGTGTACATTGTTTTTCTAGCACCTTCATGGACTATGATACCCAATAGTGATTTAGAACAGTGGTTAGAAACAAGAAATCCCTGTTTATTCAAACAAATCTTTGCAGAACACTCTTACAATGGCTACTTCACATAAATTGACTGGGAGATTTAATGCATGAGTCCAATAGGTTTCCTACACCCTCTTCAGTGCTCTTAGAATGGCTTTAGGAAAAATCTGTGAGACAGGTGAAGTGGCAGAAGCCTGTAATCCCAGAGGTTGAGAACTGTCATTTGAAAGACAGTCTCTGAATCTTAGCAAACCTCTAAACAACTTGGTAAAACCTGTCTCAAAATAAAACATAAAAAGGACTGGGGATGTAGTTTAGTTCCCAGTACCAAACCAAACAAAAGCAAAGAAATATCTGAAAGATTACAGAAATATCTGAAAGATTACAGGGATGCCAGAATACATATACATGCAAAAATATTGGTGAAATATAAAATTAATAAATATATTTTTGAAAAAAGTGTAAAGGTTCTTCAAAAGCTTAAGATAAAAATGACATATATTCCACTAATAATAATTTTGTGTAGCAGAGCAAGGATGCACATGCCCGTTCTCCCAGTGACTCAGGAGCATAAGAAAAGATGATCTTAAGTTGAAGACCAGTCTCAGCAATTTTGTAACGTCCTAAGCAAATGAGTGAGACACTGACTCAAAAAAGGGGAACAGGTTGGGCTATAGCACAGTGACAAAGTGCCCATGGGTTAATCTCGAGTACATAAATAAATTAAAATAATAAGAAATAATAATAAACCTGGGTTTAAAAAAATGCCATAAACTCCAGTAATAATATTTCTGGGTATATAAGTTAATTAATTTGGAAACTTTTCTCAAAGAAATAACTGCAGTTAAATTTTTATTGTAGCTTTATTCACAGTATTTAATTTTGAAAAAATGAAATTTCAGTTACGCATGGTGGGAATGCTTGTAATCCCTGGGACTTGGGAGTTTGAGGCAGGAGGATGGGGAGTTCAAAGCAGCCTCAGCAATAGTGAGGCACTAACGAACTGTTTCTAAATAAAATGTAAAATAGGGTGAAAAACAAGCCTCTACCTCAGAGCAAAGCCTATCCAAGGAAGGGACATCACCTTTGTCCTTGGAAAGACCCACAGAGCACTCCTAGGCACATTCCCACCGTGCTAAGTTGTTTATCTACAAATAACAGTAGAGATATGCTGCACCAGGTGTCCCTGACTCAGTCAGGCTAGGTGGGGATCCATAGCAACCCCCTAGCAGCCACCAATCAGCATGAGACAGGGAAATAACTGGAATGCCAGATGACCCTCCCAGTAGTTTATGGTGGTTGATAACATGTTGGGAAATAATGTAGTTCAGCACGTACACTCCTCTTGGCTTAAACCAATCAGTTCAAATGAATACCCGTTTTGTAGTGACCAATCACCCCTACCCAACTTGTTCCCGCCAGTGGATGTGCTAATCATGTTTTAGAGTTGTTATTTGATTTTCCAGCGGTGTGTGATGATTTGCTAAGAGATGCTATGATGTATGTGAAGTCCCTGCCTTCTCAAAAGAATGTATAAAACTGCTGCAAACCCTGGGGTCCGGGCCTCTCAGCATCACCAGTTACTGTGTGTGAACGCAGAGGACCGAGCTAGCTAGCAACAAACACCTCTTTGCTGTTTACATCGATCTTGGTCTCTGGTGGTCTTTTGGGGGTCCCGTCCGAATTCGAGCATAACAAGGGCGGTTGATGTGACTAAGTAGTTGAATGCCTCTGAGTTGAATTCTTGGTATTGTCACCCCATAAAGAACTTCCTTTTAGATGAAAGAAACATCAGAAAATTTCTTCCAGCTTCACAACATCCAACTGATATGCTGAGTTCAGGACCCTGAAAAGACCACGAGAGACCAAGATTGTTGTAAGAAGCAAAGAGCCTTTTATTGCAAGCTAGCTCAATCCTCTGCACACACAGCAACTGGTGATGCTGAGGGCCCCCAAGCTGAGGGTTTGCAGCAGTTTTATACACTCTCTGAAAAAGGCAGGGACTTTACATACATCATAGCAAATCACACCAGGGGAAAATCATAAAACAACTCTAAAACATGATTAAGTGGTGGGAAAGAATCTGGAAAGGATTATTGTTAGCTCAAGGGGTTGACACACTTAAAAATGATTGGTTTAAACCATGAAGGTGTCACAAGGAAGGTATGTGCTGAGCTGCAGGGCTTCTGGTTTAAATATTGGTCACCACACCTAGGTGGGGGCTGTCTGGAATTTCAGATACTTTGATATCTTGGCTTATCTTAGGCAATCACAAACTGTGGCTTTTCTGAGAACTCTTTGAGCTGAGCTTTCTGTGGTATTTCCTGGCTTTATTACTGCAGTAGTTCAGGGGTTAAGTTTCAGAACAAAATGGGGTCCCAAGTAAAGTGAAGTTGCCTAGGTCTTTCACAACTACTCCCCTTAGAGGCTACACACTTATAGTCAAACTTATGTCTAGAAGGCAAGACTCAGAAACTGATATTTTCTAAATATTCCAAGAGACTTTTGTATCTGTGGGCACCTTATGTTAGACTGTTCTAAAACTAAGGACTGAACAAATATGGGAGGTTGGAATGAGAACACAACACATAGTAAATTCTTCAATGGAGAATTTTAACTCATACTCTGTGATAACTGAAACCACAATTGAAGATAATCTTAGATTCTCTGCTTCAATGATTCTTGGGTTATTGATTCAATCCAAACATATATTTAAAAAAGTATTAAAGCTACTGGTTAATATTAATGTTAAAACAGTGAAGCCAGATTTAAAGATAGGTAGTTAGTGTAGTTAGGTAAATTGGGTCTAATATTGTGTAAGATAAAGAAATTGGAGACCATTATCCAGAAGGGAGTCCTAGGAAGAACACCTGGGGATATTGAAATGTTAATGTCCCCAAGGTCTGGAATGCATCCTAAAGAACTGTTAATGAAGTAGCTCCCAGCAAACAGCAAGGTGCTAATCAAACCACCCCAGGCTCTTCCAGCCCAGATTACTCCTACAGACCACCTATCTCGCACCTTTAGGCCTCCTCATCTGTATTTTATCTCTGCAGGATAGAGGAAAACAAAGGACAGAAATGTGGAAGGACTAAAAGAAGACCTTAGCTAAAAAACAAAGGGAAGACCTCCTCCTTCCATGTATTCCTGGTCCCCTTCTTCCTCTGGGAGCAAGTCTTTTCTGCTATCCTTTAATAAAGCTTTCTACTTTATACTCTACACTGCCTGGGCATGCTTCTCTGGTGTCATATTCAGCATTCAGGGAAGCAAGTGTTATTAAAAAGGTACCAGATTATTTACATTGTAAGGGTAAAAGAAATCAAAGTTAAAGTGTAAAAGTTAAAGGGTAAAAGAAAGGGCATTGTAAAGTTTCTAAGCTTCAAGGCCTGAGTTAAAAGGTAAAGGATTAGGTATTGTTAAGTTCCTATGCTACATTCACAACCTGAAATTCCTGTAGCTGTTAAGACAATGCTTGGAACCTCCCAGTAAATATTTCCCCTGACTGCCTGGTTGTTTAATAACTTAAGGGCTCTGTGTGGTCTTGCACGTAGGCATCGCAGGGCCTAAACCAATCAGTTTGAATGTGTACCCCGCTTTAGAACTGACCTATCACCCCCGCCCGACCTGTTCCCACCAATGTATGTACTAATCAAGTCTAAGAATTGTTGTTTGACTTTCCCACGGTGTATGATGACTTGTTAAAGGAGACTGTGATGTATGTAAAGTCCCGCCCTCCCCAAAAAGTGTACTTAAACATTGAACAACCCCTGTTCTGGGCTCTGGGTTGTTCTCCCTTCTTGAGTGGGCATGGAGCCCCAGCATGCTGGAATCTCAATAAACCCCTTTTGCTGTTGCATGAGTCACGGTCCCTTGTTGGTCTCTTTCTCCAACACTTCGCCGGACCCTTACATTTGGTGCGTTGGCTGGGAACTTTGCATCGCCGGACAAGGAGACCCCAACGGACTCCTTTAGGGGGTAAGTAAGGCGCCTCTTCTTCTTCCTCCTCTTCTTCTCCTCCTTCTTCTCCTTCTTGTTTTTCCTTTGCGATCGCTCAGAACTTTTTGGTTCAGGATTTGTTTTTGGCTCAGTGGAGAGCGTGAGCTCTCAGAGCTTTTTTGTTCGGGATCGGTTTTTCGGTTTGGGTTGGCAGAGTGGCTGCCAGCGGAGAGTGTGAGCTCCCCCTGGCAGTGGTGGACAGACATGTCCTGAAGCCACAGGCCACGTCCTTGTAAGGGACGCCTTGGAGGACTCGGGGAGGGATGGATGGGCCCTCATTCGGTGAGAAGGGATTCTGCTGCCAACCCGTCAGGTCTTGCCAGCTATTCTTTTTCTCAGGTTGAGTTCACTGTCTGTCTTTAATCTTTGCTTCTGAACTTGTGTTAAACATTTACTGTGTGTCCATGTCACGTTTGTATCATCTCTGTTTGAGTAACTCCCTCTAATCCACAAAGTCAGAGACATTGTCTTTCAGCCGGGCTGCATGGCCATCTAGATCAACAGCCATGTGTTTTAACCTGGCAGGACCCCTGCGAATCTCTTCCTGCATGGGCGGGGTCCGCGCAGTCCGCCCGGAGGATTCAACTCGGCGGTACGGCGGATCTTTCCAGCCCCCGTTCCTCCCGGCCCCTCCACCCATCTGTCCTCTCTGCCCCTTCGCCGTCTCCCCTATCCGGAGGGGGGGGTGCTCCGGCGGGCACAAGGGACGGGCAGGCGGGGTGGGGGTAAGGTCGGAGGGGGACCGCCCCTCCCCCTCCTCCCGGCTGGCGACTGGCTGCCACCGGGTGTATTTCCACCACAGCGGGCGGGTGGGGGCGGAGGTGGAGTTGACGGGAGACTGCCCCCCCCTCCCGCCGCAGCGATCACCAAATCCCAGGGCCAAAGAAGCGAACGGGTTTTCCCAGAGTCGGGTTGCTTGGAAATGCAGCCCAAACCGGGTGGTAAACTTTACTTCCCTTTGCTAACTGAGATTAGGAAAGCAATGCTTTCTTTCCCTCAAGTAATCGGCTTGAGTACAAATGGAGATGCCTACTGGGGATTTAACAACTTTGACATCTCGCTTTGACTTTTCTCAAAGCCCTGTCCTCATTATTAAATTGGCGTTAATTGGCTTTGGGGGATAGGAACCAAATTTTCAGTCACAAATTTTGACACCCCCGAGGGGACTTTTAAGGAGTTCCCACTCTGCTTTCTTGGGGAAGCCTAGCATTCGAAACAACTGCAAACAGAGGATCAGCTTTTTGGGAGCTGACTACTGAAAAGTTAGGAGATTTAAAAAAATGCCTAGTGCCTGGGGTCAAACCAAACCAGAGGAACTAATCTTGGATGTAAAAGGTGGGGCTGAGAGACTCCCAGCAGCTGCCAGAGCCATTTTGCTCTGGGGAACTCCCTCATTCCTTACCTGCACTTTAAGGATTACTCCACCTCTGTTTACTTAACAAAAGGGACAATGAATGCAGTAATGTGTTGATATTATAGATTGTTTCTTACGGATGATCTTGGCTGAATGTGTATCTAAAAGATGATTTTTTTATTGTAACAATTTGGAATCTGAATGGGTTTCTAAAGCATTGCACTATCTTACAGTTAAAAGTTGGGTTTAAGCAATTGTTTAGCATGATTTCAGATAGGTCATGCTAGAAAACTTAAATCCTTAGGATAAAAAAAAATTAAAGAGTTTCAATTTTGAACTGGGTAGCCTGAGATTTCACTAGGTATTCCAATGCATTAACTTGGGCAAATAATAAATTATGATATGATATCTGTTCCCCTCAGTGTGTAAGATTCAGGGAAAAAAAGGTGCTAAATTAAAACGTTGGTCTGGCTTATTGAAATGACATTAATTAACAACAGTCCTGGGAATTTTTAAAGCTTAATTTTAGACACACATGGTAGTGTATGGTTCTTTTTAAAAATTTTCAGGTAATTTAGTGTAACTTAATACTACTTTAGGAACTTCAGAACAAAGAAAGTGTCTTAATGATCCTGAAGAAATTTCTTCTGTGGTAGCTTTTTTATTATTAAGATCCTATTTTCAGTTTTGTGTGAGCAAGTTTTTCTAGTGTAGGAAAATGTAAAGGTATGAAATTTTATAAATTGTATCTTAAACTTGCATCATAATTTTCAACATCAAAACCTGGAAATTGTGACTTATGGTTAAAATGCCTTAGGCATGAGGTTTCTGTTCAGAATTCCAGTTTTCCCAGTTCCTTCCAGACCTCAGCCAGGACTTAAGCTGATATGCAAATAAAAGAAGCCTGCAGCACTCAGCAGGAGGCAGATCTCAGGCCCAAGGAAAAAAAAAGAGCAAAAGTGTCTTTTTACCTGAACTCAAACTAGACCCCAACCAAAAAGTAAATTATATGATATTTACTAATTAATGGCCAGTCATCTTTTTTAGGATTCTTGCTTTTTCTTAGATTCTGTATTTTTTTGAGCTCATGATTTTGATCCTGCAGACGGGTTAATATTTTCTGATCAGTTCTATTTTTGATCAACTGTGGAGTTTTTAAACATTGCAATGGAGATTTCACCTGAAAAAAAAAAAAACAGCTACAAGGCCTTGTGTATGTGTGCACACTTGTGTTATGTGTTGTATGTCAGTATGTCTGTATGTGTGTATGTCCATATATCATGCAGTTATATGACAATTGGCAGATATATGAGGAGTGCTCATTAAAAAAATTAAAAAAAAATGGATCAAAATATCTTTGATTCACGTGATTCAAATGGTTCAATTTAAATTGGGTAAACAGATAAAAGTAAAGATGTCTTTAAAATTAAGCTTATAAGTTTTTCTAGGTATTCAAAAAGACCCTAATAAAATGTTGATATCTATAAAATAATGTGCTTAAATTCAGAAATTTACAGATATTGTTTCAAAATGTGAACAGAAGGAGGTTAACAGATGGAAAAGAGAAACTAAAAGGTTCTACATATGGATTTAATAGAGGGAAAATGTGTTTCTGGATAAGAGAGTCTATGTGATTAAGTAATTAAGAGGGTTTAAGTAAGTGATAAAAAAGGTTTGTGTAAGGTGGTTATATGGTTAAACAACAACTGTTATTTTTCAATATATTTCTTGTGCTCTCTTACTCTGCATAATGAAGTTCTTCCAAACCCAATTGCAGAAAGTTTCTAATCAAACTTTCAACCAGCTTCTGCTTAGGCACTACCGGCCTCTGATGACCGATGAACCCCCAACATCTTCAAGAGAACAGTTCACTCAGTGCTGAAGCTCACTACCAGGCACGATGGAATGCAACGGACATCAGACAGCGGGAGACAACAAGTTTGGAGAACCTCTTAATCTGCCACCCTGGATTCATGAATCTTTATGTCCTTCTAAGCTTCCTCATGGCACTTGGCCTCTTTTCTGTCAGTCCCCCAGCATGGAACTTCTGCCAAAAATTGACCTTTGCTTTAATCTTTATCTTCATTCTGTTTTTATTCGCTCTGATTTTCTTCAGGTGCTGGTAACGCCAACATGGCACCTAAGGACTTCTTCCTACCTCCTTCTTCTCTGAAGTGGCGTGAAAAGTTCCTGCCCGTGTAAACTCTCCCACCGACGCCAATCTCAAATCTTGCTGGTGGAGAACCTTAGCCCCAGTGAGAACTAATTCCTGGGCTCCGGAGCTGATATCTGGAAGAACTTACCAATAAACGGGTTGCCTGCCATTTATCTAAGCCCTACCATCTCCCCCTTAGTTCTATATAAGCACACAGCTTTTTGCAAGGTTAATTATGGTGCTATTAATGTGTTCATATCTTCCAGGTATACAAGTGTGTAAGGTAAAAGCTTCAAAAGAACATTATATAAAGCTGGTGTTCTAAAGTTGTATGGTAATTCTGGGCTTAAAAGAAAAACATGTTGGAGATTTATTTATATCATTTGTGTTCTACAACTGGACTTGTTATCAATAAGATATGTACAGTTCCATGTTACATTTTACACTGAGATACAATTTAAATGTATTTTTAAGTTAATGAGAGCCTAATCTGTGTAAAGGTTTTATTGTGAAACACAAAAATACTTTGCTACTTTTCTACAAGATGTTAAAAGCTTTCAGCCTTTCTTTAATTCATGTTTTAGGTGTAATATTATATTATGTTAGCTAATGTTCATGTAAACTTGAACAACAATTTATGTAAACTTTATAAAATGATCAGCTTCAGAACTATAGTACTTGAGATTTATAAAGAGCACTGCCTTACTTGAGATAAGGCTCTGTCCCATCTCACTACATGTGAAAGTGACTATGGAAGAAGTAAGCCAGATTTCAGTACAGTTAAAGTTGTGGCCAAAAGTAGGTTTATGCCAAGATTACTAGGATCTCAAACAGGGAATTATGATGTATAACCCTGCCAGAATTCAAGGTAGCTATTATGTAAGCTAAATATGTTTTTACCCTAGTTAGTTTTGTTTTGTAGTTTGCTTATAGATGGTTTAAGGATTGCCTGTTAATGTTTTAAAGAGGTACTGCTTTAAGAACACAACCTGGGTCAACATAAGATAAGGAGTTATCACCTAGAGAATAGAGAGATAGACATTAAAGCCCAATGCTCTTAATATAAGGCTGTTAACTTATTTGCTGGATGTTTAAGATTAAGTTTTAAAATTGAAAATTTGGCTCTTGCCCTCTGAGTCAGTCTGAATCAGGGAATAGGGGACTTCTCCAAAGGGCTCTGCAACTCTGAGCCACATAACTTCCTGATCAGGGAGATTAATGACACCAGTGGAGGACATAAGGCCAATCGGTGCATTTGCTGTGAAGAGGAGGGTCATCAGAAAGGGGAAACATCCCTGATGCTTCCGAGGAAAGCCACATGGTCAAGCAAGGCCTGGACCCATCCTAACATAAATGGAACTAGCAGAACTGAGAAGCTGCTATGAAGTTCCCCGAGGACTCCCAGGGAAACTCAGCTGACTGTTAACAATAGATAAGAAAAAAAGTCAGTTTGACTTGCTTCATCTTAAACACTTAGCAAAGACAGTTAAAGCGAAAGCACACCCCCTCCCCCCGCGCCTGCAAGGTAGGCGGAACTGTGACCACCAACAGAAAAGGCCCAGTGGCCCACGGAGGGGCAGAGCTGCCAACCACGCCTGCAAGGTAGGCGGGCCTGCGACCCACAGGCAGAACAGGCGCAGCAGCCTGCTGAGGGGCAGAGCCGCCCCCTCGCCTGCAAGGTAGGCTGAACTGTGACCACCAGCAGAACAGGCCCAGCGGCCTGCTGAGGGGCAGAGCCGCCCCCTCCCCCCATGCCACCAAGGAAGGTGGAACTGTGACCACCAGCAGAACAGGCCTAGTGGCCCGTGGAGGGGCAGAGCTGCCAACCTCGCCTGCAAGGTAGGCAGACCTCTGACCCCCCGGCAGAACAGGCCCAGTGGCCTGCGGAGGGGCAGAGCCACCCCCCGCGCCTGCAAGACAGGTGGACCTGTGACCACTGGCAGAACAGGCCCAGGATTCCGCGGAGGGACAGAGCAGCCCCACGTGCCTGCAAAGTAGGCAGACCTTCGACCACCAACAGAACAGTCCACACCTGCAACCAACAGACAGAACAGGCCCAGCGGACTGTGGAAGGGTAGAGCCGCCCCCCTGCGCACCTGCAAAGTAGGCGGACTGGCGACCCACCGGCAGATCAGGCCCAGCAGCCTGCAGAGGGGCAGTGCCGCTGCCTGCGCCTGTAAAGTAGGCAGAACTGCGACCACCGACAGAACAAGCCTAGTGGCCTGCAGAAGGGCAGAGCCACCGCCCGCGCCTGCAAGGTAGGTGGACCTGCTAACGACCGGCAGAACAGGCCCAGCAGCCTGCCGGCGGGGTAGGCACATTGCCCCAGTTGGAGGAGGGGCAGAGCCGCTGCCCGTGACTGCGAGGGAGACTTTGCAACTATACAAGAGCAATATAAATATATGGGGGAAAATTCAACATCACAACAGATTCACCAAGCAGAAAGAAACACTAACAGTATGAAGAGACAAGGAAAGAAAGGACCACAAACAATGCAGGTCAACTCAACTTCAGAAGAGGTAATATCTGCAGCAGATGGAATGTCAGATAAAGAATTCAGGATATACATGCTTCAGATGATCTGGAGTCTCAAGGAAGACATCAGACAGCAAAATCAGACAATGAAAGATCACTTCAACAATGAATTACATAAACAAATCCAAGAAGCAAAAGATCAACTATACAGGGAGATAGAGGTTATAAAAAACAAACAAACAGAAATCCTAGAAATGCAGGAAGCAATAAACCAACTTAAAAACTCAATTGAGAATACTACCAGCAGAGTAGAACACTTAGAAGATAGAACATCAGACAATGAAGATAAAGTATTTCAACTTGAAAAGAACATAGACAGCTCAGCAAGACTGTTAAGAAACCATGAGCAGAACATCCAAGAAATATGGGATAACATCAAGAGACCAAATTTAAGAGTCATTGGGATACAGGAAGGGACAGAGTTTCAAACCAAAGGAATGAGCAATCTATTCAATGAAATAATACGAGAAAACTTCCCAGACTTGAAGAATGAGACAGAATCCCAAATCCTAGAAGCCTACAGGACGCCGAATGTGCAAAATCATAAGAGACCCACACCTAGACACATTATAATGAAGATGCCCAACATACAGAATAAGGAGAGAATTTTAAAAGCTACAAGAGAAAGGAAGCAGATTACATTTAGGGGTAAGCCAATCAGGATAACAGCTGATCTTTCAACACAGACTCTGAAAGCTAGAAGATCCTGGAATAACATATTTCAAACACTGAAAGAAAATGGGTTCCAACCAAGAATTGTGTATCCAGCGAAATTAAGCTTCAGGATGGAAGATGAAATTAAAACCTTCCACGATAAACAAAAGTTAAAAGAATTTGCAGCTAGAAAACCATCTCTTCAAAACATCCTTGGCAAAACATTACAGGAAGAGGAAATGGAAAATAACAATGAAAACCAACAGTGGGAGGTAGGACAGTAAAGGGGGGAAAAATAATCAAAGAGGAAAACAAACCATGTTTAGTAACATAAATAAACAAATATGGCTGGAAGAACAACCCATATCTCAATAATAACCCTAAATGTTAATGGCTTAAACTCACCAATTAAGAGACACAGGCTAGTAGAATGGATCACAAAACAAGACCCAACAATATGCTGCCTACAGGAGACGCATTTGATAGGAAAAGACATACATAGGCTGAAGGTGAAAGGTTGGGAAAAATCATATCACTCATATGGACTTCGGAAACAAGCAGGAGTGTCCATACTCATATCAAATAAAATAGATTTCAAGCCAAAGTTAATCAAAAGGGATAAAGAGGGACACTACATACTGCTTAAGGGAACCATACACCAACAAGACATAACAATCATAAATATATATGCCCCAAACAATGGTGCAGCTATGTTCATCAAACAAACTCTTCTCAAGTTCAAGAGTCTAATAGACCACCATACAATAATCATGGGAGACTTCAACACACCTCTCTCGCCACTGGACAGATCTTCCAAACAAAAGTTGAATAAGGAAACTATAGAACTCAATAACACAATTAATAACCTAGACCTAATTGACATATATAGAATATACCACCCAACATCAAGCAGTTACACTTTTTTCTCAGCAGCACATGGATCCTTCTCAAAAATAGATCATATATTATGTCACAGGGCAACTCTTAGACAATATAAAGGAGTAGAGATAATACCATGCATCTTATCTGATCATAATGGAATGAAACTGAAAATCAACGATAAAAGAAGGAAGGAAAAAGCATACATCACTTGGAGAATGAACAATAGGTTACTGAATGATCAATGGGTTATAGAAGACATCAAGGAGGAAATTAAAAAATTCTTAGAGATAAATGAAAACACAGACACAACATATCGGAATCTATGGGACACATTGAAAGCAGTTCTAAGAGGAAAATTCATTGCTTGGAGTTCATTCCTTAAAAAAAGAAAAAACCAACAAATAAATGATCTCATACTTCATCTCAAAATCCTTGAAAAAGAAGAGCAAAACAACAGCAAAAGAAGTAGAAGGCAAGAAATAATTAAAATCAGAGCTGAAATTAATGAAATCGAAACAAAAGAAACAATTGAAAAAATTGACAAAACTAAAAGTTGGTTCTTTGAAAAAATAAACAAAATCGACAGACCCTTAGCCATGCTAGCGAAGAGAAGAAGAGAGAGAACTCAAATTACTAGCATACGGGATGAAAAAGGCAATATCACAACAGACACTTCAGAAATACAGAAGATAATCAAAAACTATTTTGAATCCTTATACTCCAATAAATTAGAAGATAGTGAAGGCATAGATAAATTTCTTAAGTCATATGATCTGCCCAGATTGAGTCAGGAGGATATAGACAACCTAAACAGACCAATATCAATTGAGGAAATAGAAGAAACCATCAAAAGACTACCAACTAAGAAAAGCCCAGGACCGGATGGGTATACAGCAGAGTTTTACAAAACCTTTAAAGAGGAACTAATACCAATACTTTTCAAGCTACTTCAGGAAATAGAAAAAGAGGGAGAACTTCCAAATTCATTCTACGAGGCCAACATCACCCTGATACCTAAACCAGACAAAGACACTTCAAAGAAAGAAAACTACAGACCAATATCTCTAATGAACCTAGATGCAAAAATCCTCAATAAAATTCTGGCGAATCGGATACAAAAACATATCAAAAAAATTGTGCACCATGATCAAGTAGGATTCATCCCTGGGATGCAAGGCTGGTTCAATATACGGAAATCAATAAATGTTATTCACCACATCAATAGACTTAAAAATAAGAACCATATGATCATCTCGATAGATGCGGAAAAAGCATTCGACAAAGTACAGCATCCCTTTATGTTCAAAACTCTAGAAAAACTAGGGATAACAGGAACATACCTCAATATTGTAAAAGCAATCTATGCTAAGCCTCAGGCTAGCATCATTCTGAATGGAGAAAAACTGAAGGCATTCCCTCTAAAATCTGGAACAAGACAGGGATGCCCTCTCTCTCCACTTCTGTTCAACATAGTTCTCGAAACACTGGCCAGAGCAATTAGACAGACGAAAGAAATTAAAGGCATCAAAATAGGAAAAGAAGAACTTAAATTATCACTATTTGCAGATGACATGATTCTATACCTAGCAGACCCAAAAGGGTCTACAAAGAAACTATTAGAGCTAATAAATGAATTCAGCAAAGTGGCAGGATATAAAATCAACACGCATAAATCAAAGGCATTCCTGTATATCAGCGACAAATCCTCTGAAATGGAAATGAGGACAACCACTCCATTCACAATATCTTCAAAAAAAATAAAATACTTGGGAATCAACCTAACAAAAGAGGTGAAAGACTTATACAATGAAAACTACAGAACCCTAAAGAGAGAAATAGAAGAAGATCTTAGAAGATGGAAAAATATACCCTGTTCATGGATAGGCAGAACTAACATCATCAAAATGGCGATATTACCAAAAGTTCTCTATAGGTTTAATGCAATGCCAATCAAAATCCCAACGGCATTTCTTGTAGAAATAGAGAAAGCAATCATGAAATTCATATGGAAAAATAAAAGACCCAGAATAGCAAAAACAATGCTAAGCAGGAAGTGTGAATCAGGCGGTATAGCGATACCAGACTTCAAACTATACTACAGAGCAATAGTAACAAAAACAGCATGGTACTGGTACCAAAACAGGCGGGTGGACCAATGGTACAGAATAGAGGACACAGAAACCAATCCACAAAACTACAACTATCTTATATTTGATAAAGGGGCTAAAAGCATGCAATGGAGGAAGGATAGCATCTTCAACAAATGGTGCTGGGAAAACTGGAAATCCATATGCAACAAAATGAAACTGAATCCCTTTCTCTCGCCATGCACAAAAGTTAATTCAAAATGGATCAAGGAGCTTGATATCAAATCAGAGACACGCCGTCTGATAGAAGAAAAAGTTGGCTACGATCTACATACTGTGGGGTCGGGCTCCAAATTCCTCAATAGGACACCCATAGCACAAAAGTTAATAACTAGAATCAACAAATGGGACTTACTCAAACTAAAAAGTTTTTTCTCAGCAAAAGAAACAATAAGAGAGGTAAATAGGGAGCCTACACCCTGGGAACAAATCTTTACTCCTCACACTTCAGATAGAGCCCTAATATCCAGAGTATACAAAGAACTCAAAAAATTAGACAATAAGATAACAAACAACCCAATCAACAAATGGGCCAAGGACCTGAACAGACACTTCTCAGAGGAGGACATACAATCAATCAACAAGTACATGAAAAAATGCTCACCATCTCTAGCAGTCAGAGAAATGCAAATCAAAACCACCCTAAGATGCCATCTCACTCCAGTAAGATTGGCAGCCATTATGAAGTCAAACAACAACAAGTGCTGGTGAGGATGTGGGGAAAAGGGTACACTTGTACATTGCTGGTGGGACTGCAAATTGGTGCAGCCAATTTGGAAAGTAGTATGGAGATTTCTTGGAAAGCTGGGAACGGAACCACCATTTGACCCAGCTATTCCCCTTCTCGGTCTATTCCCTAAAGACCTAAAAGGAGCCTGCTACAGGGACACTGCTACATCAATGTTCATAGCAGCACAATTCACAATAGCAAGACTGTGGAACCAACCTAGATGCCCTTCAGTAGACGAATGGATAAAAAAATATGTGGCATTTATACACAATGGAGTATTTCTCTGCATTAAAAAATGACAAAATCGTAGAATTTGCAGGGAAATGGATGGCATTAGAGCAGATTATGCTAAGTGAAGATAGCCAATCCCTAAAAAACAAATGCCAAATGTCTCCTTTGATATAAGGAGAGTAACTAAGAACAGAGTAGGGACAAAGAGCATGAGAAGAAGATTAACATTAAACAGGGATGAGAGGTGGGAGGGAAAAGGAGAGAGAAGGGAAATTGCATGGAAATGGAAGGAGACCCTCAGGGTTATACAAAATTACATACAAGAGGAAGTGAAGGGAAAGGGAAAAATAATACAAGGGGGAGAAATGAATGACAGTAGAGGGGGTAGAGTGAGAAGACGGGAGTGGAGGGGAGGGGAGGGGGATAGTAAAGGATAGGAAAGGCAGCAGAATACAACAGACACTAGTATGGCAATATGTAAATCAATGGATGTGTAACTGATATGATTCTGCAATCTGTATACGGGGTAAAAATGGGAGTTCATAGCCCACTTGAATCAAAGTGTGAAATATGATATATCAAGAACTCTGTAATGTTTTGAACAACCAACAATAAAAAATTTTAAAAAATAACAAATAGGTGTAACTTATCTTTTCTAAGTAGTGATTACAATGTAGAGAATGAAAATAGTTTCAAAGTATTTTAGTGTTTTTGTCTAGAAAAAAAAATGTTTGACAAAATAATTTTGTAGACTCTTATAGGATATTTTCTCTTTCTTTTTTTCCTAATGATGGTAACATTAAAAAGACTTCTTTAGTTACCAAGAAAATAACAAAACTTGACATATTCCATCAAAAAAAATTGATGTCTCTATGTAATCTTTGGTCACCACTTGGTCTCCATTGAAATAACCTTGGGATTTGAAGAGAAAAGAGACAGTAGACATATCAAATTGGGTAGAAATCAATGAAGCAAAGAATAAAGATAAGAGGTCCAAAATTAAAGAGGAATTCACATTTAAAAATGTTAATTGATAAGCTAAAATCTGAAAGAAAATATTTTTTCAAACCTAGGTTTGTTTCAGTTGCAATCATTATAGAGCATTTCATACTCTCTGTTTACCATGCATATCAATTATTTAAGCTACTTCTTGTTCTTCAGTGATCTCCCTACATTTCAATTAATAAAATATTGTAGGAAAATCAAAAGAAGAGGGGCTGGGGATGTGGCTCAAGTGGTAGCTGGGTTTCCTGGCAGGCATGCAGTTTGGGTTCGAACCTCAGCACCACATACAAACAAAGATGTTGTGTCCACCAAAAAAAAATAAATATTAAAATTCTCTCTCTCTCTCTCTCTCTCTCTCTCTCTCTCTCTCTCTCCCACTCTCTCTTTTTTTTAAAAAAAAAAGAAAATCAAAAGGAGACACAGATAAGTGACAGGAAATGTGGCATAGTGACAGAGAGGCCAAATTGCCAAGCTTTATTTATATCAACAGGTTAATTTAGGTCATTGGCATCACTAGTACATACTGTTCACTTTATTACTAGGCAGATTACAAACTTAGCAACATTATGCAGCTTATTTACCAGTTATATACTAAGTTGCAATGTGCAGTGTTAGGAGTTTTGTGTAGCTCTCAAGAAAGTCCATTGTACAAACTTACTGTTTTATGGACAGATTTACATTCAGTGAACCATTGTGCTTGTCTAAAAAGAGAGTTTCTTTATTCCAAGGAGTTGTGTGCCAAAGATTATGTTTCAGGCTGGTAACACTCTAGTGCAGAGCCTTTTCAAGCAGGGCACTGCCATAGCAGCTTTACATTGCACATGTATTTAGTTACTTGACTAGTTCCTAGGGAAAATTGCAGGGCATTCTAAGGCGGGGAAACAAAGTCCTGTCACCCCTACAAATTATTCCACAATGACTGTGAGGATATGCATAACCTGGCATTTATTTGCATTTGGAGGCTCCCTAGAAAATCTGCTCATTTCAAAATACCTCTAGGCAAACCATTGTAAGATATTAATATTACAGGAGAGTTTCTTTAATATAATTTAAATATTTATTCATTCAAATTTTTCTCATCAGAACTTTATATGAATGCTTATATTGAATATTCTGTAAAGATTTTCTGCCATGTAATGAATAGCAGTATTTCACAATACCTGCTCCTAGTGGTTCTGTAAGTATAGCTGATCAATGTGGTTTAAAGAAGAATTTTCAGGGCTGGGGCTGTAGTTTAGTGGCAGAGGGCTTGCCTCACACATGTGAGGCATTGTGTTTTATCTTTAGCACTACATAAAAATAAATGGATGAAATAAATGCATTCTATCCATCTATAGCTACAAAAATTAAAAGAAAGATTTCTATTGTAATACAATTATTCATAATATTGTAGGTAACATTTCTCTAATTCTTGTGTCTTTTTTGACTCTCACCCTTTAGAGAGCTTCAGTGTTGTTCATTATTTGTTCTCACATAGTGATACTGTTTTTGTTTTTATATCTATATATAATAATTGAATAGAAATTATCATGACTTGTCACTTTAGGACAACATTAGGTAAAATTAAACTGCATGTGACTCATATGCCATTTTTCAATCAAGTTTTCTATGCTTTTACTTACAAGTACAAATATTACCCCTGTTTTATATATGATTGTATATTGCCTTGATTATTTACTCTGCTTTTGTGCTTAATCATGTAATGTATCTAAACTTTGTTATATATACAAACACACACACACACATACATACATACACATACATACATACACACATACACACATACACATACAGCAGATTGAACACAGAGGTTCTTGTAATATTGAGCTACATCATCACCCCCTTTTGACTTTTAGTTTGAAATAGACTCTTGCTAAGTGGCAAAAGTTGGAATTGTATTTCCATGTTTCAGCCTTCCAAGTAGCTAGAATTAATGGCATATTCATCATCTCTACATATATAAATCTGTTCTTTTGTCTAGGAGTAAGACATTAGCTTTTTAAATGTACCATAAAGATGTTTACAATTCTTTTATCTTTTATATATTTGTCAAATATGTAATTGTGGTCAAAACTGTATATCTTTGCTGAACTTATTATCTTATATATTTTAAATTTACTGGTCAGTTCTGTTCATTCAATTTTTTTTGTAACTTTTTTTTTTCTAGAAAATTTGTATCACATTTTTTCTTCAAACAAGTTCTTCTTTTCCTTACTTTTTCATCCCTAATGCCATTCCTTTTGTTCTTTATATTTGGCTACAGTAGATATCTCTCAGAAGTAGAATTACCTGGTATTTTTTTTTGGGGGGGTGAATTACTATTTTACTTAACATACTCTCCTGAATGTTGATCATTGTAGATATTATATAATTTATTATCTTTGAAAAGATTTCTAACTTTTTCATTCCAAATTGCCTTCATGTAGTCATTTGAAATGATATTTGATTTGCTTGCCACATTGGTCTCTTTTGAATGTTGTTTAATGAGAATAGGTCTGTAAATATATTTTGATTTGACCATCAAGTTGAGGGCTAATTGATATACTTTCAATTTTATTACCCATGGCTTTCTCATTTAACCTCATTCCATTGAATATTGTAGCTTTTATTATTTTATATCAGGAATTACTATTTAAATTTTTTAGTATGTGTAGTTATTGATGTACCAAGAATATTCTAAAGAATTGTTCAAATAACTTATTTTGTTTACACAAAAATAATATTGATTGTTTGGTATTACATACTCTTCTTAGATTTTTGGGGGTGCTACTGGCACTTTTTTTTTAAGAACAGGTGCTTAACCACTGAGCCACATCAACAGCTCTTTTTGGGGAAGGGTACTGGGGATTGACCTCAGGGGCACTTGTCCACTGAGCTACATCTAAAGCCCCATTTTTTTTATTTTACATAGAGTCATGGTCTCCTTGATTTGCTTAGCACCTTGCTGTTTCTGAGGCTGGCTTTGAACTCACAATCCTGCTGTTTCAGTCTCCCAAGCTGCTTGAATTACAGGTGTATATTACTGTGCCTAGCTGGCAGCTGTTTTTATATTTTATTTTGTGACAGTGCCTAGGTAAGTTTGCTTAGGGCCTTGCTTAATTGCTGAATTTGGCTTTAAAATCATATTCATAAATTTTGAATATCACTTTCACTTTTGTTTCCAACTTATTATTTTATGTTACAAAGCAACTTCAATATTTTAATATATTTAACATTTGTTTTGTATTTTTAACCTGATCTCTTTGGAATAATATTCCATACACTATAAAGAAGATTGCCTCTGTAAACCTAATTAGTTTTTAATGCTACAATGATTTTTTTTAAATTTACATCAACTAGGGATTGATGTATCCTACTATTACTGTGTTGCTTTTTATGCTGTTGAATTTTTTTCTGTGATTTCTTTCTATATATAAAAAATATGATTGGAGTTACAAATATTTCGACTATGATTGTATTCCAGTGATTAGTCATATTTATCTTTATATGATATTGTATTTTGTCTCTCATTTATATAATTATCATCACCTTTGCAATTTTGAATGTAATATTTGTTCTATCTTTTTTGTTTTTAGACTTTTGTGACCTTATATCTTAAGAAAATATTATGTAGATTTGCATATGACATAGTTAATATATTTTTAGGTTTAATCTCATTAATCACATTGTTTTCTGTTTGGTTTTTTACAAATTAGTTTATTTCTACTTAAATTCCTGATGAGAAAGAACTTATTTCTGTAGATTTCAAATTTTGTTGATTTTTTATAAATTTTTCTACTATGAAAAAAACTGCCTTAATTTGTATTTCATAGATTTTATGGTGATTATTTTATTTTATTACCTTCAATGTTTATTTTATCATTACTTTGGAATTATATAAAAGTACATAGGCTCTCACTGAGGAGCTTAGTGCCTCACCATTGCTGAGTCTGTCTTTGAACTTATGGTGCTCCTGCATCAGTCTCCCCAGATACTGGGATTACAGTCATGTACCACATCTTCCAGCAGTACCTGTGTATTTTAATTAATTCTAGCCTTTGATATATTTTCTTCCTCAAATTTCTAATTTATGAGACTGTGTGTGTGTGTGTGTGGTGCTGGGGATTAAGCCCATCCTTTTGCATGTGAGGCAAGAATTCAAACATGTGAGCTGTGTCCCCAGCCTGAGACATTGTTTTTAAAAGAATATTTTTAGTATATAATTTCTAACTTTTCTGTTGCTATTTTTTCTAATTTTTTTTTTCAATTTTCTACATTGATATTTAGTTTATTAAATACATTTCAGGTGGTTTTCTGGCATTACTTAGATAATTAACAACATCAATTTTTGAACTCTCAATTACTAGTATTACATTGTTTGTTTGCTTGAGTTGATTATACTTTTTATTGTGTGAGCTATTATTTTCATTGGGATATTTCTATTCAAAATCTGTTCAATTAGATCATTATAGTCATTTTGGAAAATATTTGGAAGTTACAAAGTAAACAAAAAAGGTGATGTGCAATGATATATAAATTTAATTCCATATAACTGGAAAGCTGAGACAGTGGAATGCTAGTTTAAAATAAATTTCAGCATCTTTTTCATAAACTGTCTTTTTAAAAAAAGTATATAGATATAGAAACATGGAAATGCCTGTGGATCTAGTTTGGTGATAGAATACCCCTGTGTTCTCTTATGAAATAATCCCCCCAAAGATAAAAAATATAAATAAACAAATAAGAGATATTCATTTCCTGAAACATTTGCGTCACAGGTGGATTCTGAATATGTTGAAGTGAAGGGCTATGATTTGACATTGTTGTAGTAATATTAGTCAGTTTGCATTTTGTCCTCATCTGTGGTGCTATAATTTCTTAAGATAATTTTCAAAATTCTCAAAGCTTTTTTCATCATGTTGTAGAAAATTCTATGTATTTCTTGAGTAATAATCACCTTGAATAATACTGTTCTGTGGCTATTCCCCCCCACTTTGATAAAGTTTTATATAATTGCAGAGTTATTCACCATAGTAAGTGAAACAACTTCCTATTTTTTTAGGTATGTCTTCTAATCAAAACGAAGAATTTTCAGGAGAGCAAGAAGTACAATAGTTTTTGAAAAACTTGAAAAAGCAAAGGTATGGAAAGCAGGACAGTTAATACTTGGTTTTAAACAAGAAATTGAAATTGAAAGAGAGGGAAGTTCAGAAATTTTGTCTTAATGAATGGAAAAAACATGAAAATTATTTATTCAAAAAATTACAAGTTCATCAGGTTATATTATTACAAAAATCTCAGAAGACCGACTGCTCATCTAGTGCCATTCAGTTTTTCTTTCATTAAAACTTTAAATTACATTATTGTAATTGTAAAATTTTTACTACTCAGTATTTTTTGTAAAACCATTTGCAATACACAATATTTTAAATTGCAAAAACATGTATCAAATTACATTTACACAATGTTTACAGGGCATTATGAAGCTGTATCTTAAAAATACCTTTAGGATAATAAAGACTCAACCAATTTGCTCAGCTTTAGAAATAGGATTAGAATAGAAATAGGCATTTTAATGAAAAAAAAACTCAAAAAGTTATAAAATGCTTATAGTCAGTTATGTTTTTAAAACTTTTAATAATCTCTACATAAGCACAGGTTAGAGAAAAGTGTACAGATCATTAATTTAAAGTTGCAGCATTCTAATCTGTCTTTTTTATAAAGTAATAAAAAGAGATTTTCTACACAGTATAGACAAATTGTCTAATTTAAACACATGCATACTATTTCTACTTAAAAGAAATACATGCAGATTAAGGAAATGCTGAAACAAGACTTAGTAAGATATTTCTCTTGAAAAGAACAATTCAGTAATTAAATGTGCTTACAGTGAAAGTTTGGTAGGTATTGCTTTTAAATGCAATAATAAGTAAGCAAAAAAAGAAGAAGAGAAGCAGTTGAATCTTTCTAAAACACATCAAATAAGCATACAGCTCATCTGTCATGTATGACAATCCAAACACAGGAAAGTTCCAGGAACTTTTAGCACAGTCTCCCAGAAAGCCCACAGCCCAAATGGCTTGCAAGAATCACACCCGCAGCCCAAATGGCTTGCAGGAGTCACACCCCAAAAGCAGACATGAGGGTCTTGTGAGAATTGTGAAAGGCTTCTGACACTTTTCTGGGATCTTGCTAAGAGGTATAAAACAAGCCTGAGATAGAAGTAATAGGGATGGTGTGGGGCAAATGAAGAACAATGAAGGGCTTAAGCTAATAATTGTATAACCCTTTGAGAAAAGTAAAGCAGCCACAGTGGTGATTTAAGACAATCTTTGAATGAGGAATGGCTTACCATTAAACTTCTCCTCTGTAAGAAAAAAAAAAAAGATCTATAATGTCTTTGTCATTTCATGATTCTGTCTACAATTGCAGAAGCCCACTTTTGTAGAACCTTCTCCCTGAAACTTGATAGTTTGAGTCAAAGGTGCTTGTAAATATTTATTTATAATTTTAATTCAACTTGAAGCAGTCTTTGTGTAGTTACCAATGTATTTATGGCTCATAAGTTAGCATAATTACTCCATGTCATGGGACATTAAGCATCCCACCTGAGTAATTTCTTTTTTGGAAGGTGATGAGCCATCTGAAAAAAAAATAAATATCTGAAATAATTAGTAAAGGAATATAAGACCAGGCAAGAACTTATGTTAAAAGCGGTAAAACATCTTATAGATTCTCTAGACCACATAAGTTCTGAAAAACAATTGCTAGATAATTTTTCCAGTTCTTTATTTAAGGGAGTGTGCATCAAAGTAGGAATAAGATTTCAACAGGAAGAGTCTTTCTTGAGACAGGTTGATTGGCATTCTGACATGTCTCACCCATCT
>NW_026007517.1:0-4079 GCF_001458135.2 Marmota marmota marmota
CTTCGTGGGGGGGGGGGTCTCATCAAAAGGTAGCAACAGTGAGATTTATGGACAACATGGGTGACCACATGTGTAAAAGTGTTTTCCAGGAACAGAAGGGCTCATGGGTGGCCATATCAATTGCTCACTAGAAATAACTGTGGCAAAACATCATGGCGGAGGAAGAGCATGGGGAAGGGAAGTGGCTCCCATCATGATCAGCAAGCAGAGAGACTCCACTGGCCAGATACCAAATATATATCCCAAAGCCACGCCCCCAGTGCCCACCTCCCCCAGCCCCACCCTACCCACCTTCAGTTACCACCCAGTGAATCCCAGGAGGGGATTAATTCACTGATTGGGTTCAGGCTCTCATAACCCAATCCTTTCTCCTCTGCATGTCCTTACATGGTCTCACACATGAACTTCTGGGGACAAGGTCACATCCAAACCATAATGACTGTACCAAATCAAAATGGATATTTATTTGTCACTCACTTTGGAAACGTTTAAAAGTCACTCACGTTGGAACAGGTGCTCAGTTGCGTATAGGTTTCATTCTCTGTCCTCCTCCTTTGTCCTCTGCCATGGATAGGTCATCAGGGAAACTGGTCCTTCCCCTCTGCCCCCCCTCCCCCCGCACCTGTGAATTGTAGAATCAAGGAGGGAAGGGAGAAGAGTAGAAGTGGGAGAGAGATGGTGCTATTCAACGTTTTGCTCTTGGGGGGCCAGGGAGTTATAAATGAAGGGCAAAAGAAATGAAGGGGAGGAATAGGATAATAAAGAGGAGGGGTATTCATTTTGCGGGGGGGAGAGAGGTTGGGGGAATGGGTAGAGATGTTCTGGAAGCTCCAGCACCCTGTCGTCTGGTTCCTTTTAAGGTTCATTTTGTGTCGTCCTCACATCCACTATCAACTGTCATGGTGCTGGGTGGAGTGCCATGGAGCCTTCAGATGGCATTATGATGGTGTTAGAGGTTGTCCGACAACCGTCTCCCAACCAGGTGGTTCTGTGCATCCAACTTGAAGAGCATCGTTTGGCCTTAGGCTTCCCGTCCTCAAAGGTAAGGTGCAGGAGAAGTTCAACTGGGTCACTTGGACAGTGGAAGTTGAGGGAGGGGTAACCATCTAAGTTCTTGGGGGAGGAGAGAGAAGTGAACGTTGCTGTCCTCTTAGCCTCTGCTGATTCTGATCCCTGTGGTCTCACCGTTGAGGTGTCTGTTCTTGCTTAGTCTGGAGGAGCCAGCCCCTATCCTTCCAGCCTCCGATCAGCGTGACCCAGACCCTCTGCTTGTCTGGCTTAAATTCAAGACTTCATTCTTTCTATCCAGTGGACTTCTCAGCTCTTCCATGTGCGGGTCAAGGACTCTCAGCTGCTTTTTCTACACCTGATAGGTCTTCAGGTCAAGAAACCCTCTTACAGTCATGGCTGTTCTACGACTGGGGTGTCCTGATGCTTAAGTCTCCTTCTGGATGCAGGGGTCTACAGAGGTCAGATGGTTTCCATGATCTACACAAGTCCTGCATCAGGATGCCCCTTCCCCAAACTGTTCAAGAAAGGGTTAGCAGAGGGTCCTCTTGTTAGGCACCGAGTAGCATGCTCAGTGATCTGGAAAACTCAGTGATCTGGAATGTTCCCCCCACCTTCCATCAGAACCACTTTGAGGACAAGACTTTAACCTGATAAGCTCGAGTTTGGGACCCCCAAAAGACCACCAGAGACTAAGATCGACATAAGCAGCAAAGAGGCGTTTAATGCAGGCTAGCTGGGTCCTCCGCGAGCACACAGCAACTGGTGACATTGAGAGGCCCTGAGCCCAGGGTTTGCAGCAGTTTTATACACTCTTTGGGGAAGGCAGGGACTTCACATACATCATAGCATCTCTTAGCAAATCATCACACACCGCGGGAAAATCATAAAACAACTCTAAAACATGATTAGCACATTCACTGGCGGGAACAAGTTGGGTAAGGGTAATTGGTTAGTATGAGAGGGGGATTCGTTTGAACTGATTGGTTTAAGCTACGTGGGGTGTACGTGCTGAACTACATAGTTTCCCAACTTGTTATCAACCACCATAAACTACTGGGAGGGTCAACAGGCATCCCAGGTATTTTCCCTGTCTCATGCTGATTGGTGGTTGCTAGGGGGTTGCTATGGGTCCTCACCTAGCCTGACTGAGTCAGGGACACCTGGCGTGCAGCAGATCTCTCCTGTTATTTACAGACAAACAACTCAGCAGGGTGGCTATCTGCCTAGGAGTGCTCTGTGGGTCTTTCCAAGGACAAGGGTCACGCCCCCTTCCTTGGAGAGGCTTTGCTCTAAGGTAGAGGCTGGTTTCTCAAAAATAGAGTCACATCAGTTTCTCAAACCCATGGGCCTTTGGTGTGTGTGTGGGGGGGGCGGCATTTAATCCAAACCGTAACTGAAAGCTTGGTCCTTGTCCCCAGTGCCCATTAGTGCCAACTTAATAATGAGGACATGGTTTTTGAGAAAAAGCAAAAAGAAGGTTTATTGCTTTTCCAGCCAAGGAGAAACACGGGGAACTGTTGGGTGCAGGGCAGGCTGAACAGACGTTGGCTGCAAGATAGCCCACGCACTCAAACCCCCCTCTATCTGGTCCTTTATCACCTGTTTGCCTCAAGTCTGAACATTCAACCCCACTCAAGGCTGAACACTTAACCCCCCCTTGGGCCAACAAGGCAGCTTGCAGACCCAGAGGCCCCATTAGATTTGGGCTATAAAAACTCCCTCCTGCCAGGCCCCCCTCTCTCTTGCTCTTGCTCTCTCCCTCTTCATCTCTCCTCTTCTCTTTTCTCTCTCTCTCTCTCTCTCTCTCTCTCTCTCTCTCTCTCTCTCTCCTTCTTTCCTTTCTCTTTGTTGCACTGCTGCAATAAAGATCTTTTGGTGTTGTGGTCACCCACCGGGGCCCTACAGGGAGATTTTAAAGGAACTCATTCTAGGTGTGCTCTGGTAGGAGCTTGCAGGGCACCCTGATGCACTACTAGGATTCACTTGTTAATTTGGGAAACTTACACTTTGCAGATCCTCAGCAGGCATCTGCTTCCTGCAGTGGGTGTGTTCAAGGGCAATTAACTAGGGAAGGAGAGGATCACATTGTTCATCTTCTTAGGGAGGAGGAGACAGGAGAAGAGAGAGAGAGGAAAAAAAAATTAAAAATAAATAAATAAATAAGCCTTAGAGCTACGAAGGCTATATTCGGCAGGTGAAGGGAACACTGTTACTAAACCAGAGCAGAACCTTTTTGCACTTGATTCAAATCCCAGTGTTTGGAAGTCAACCGGCCTCTAAAATCTCCAAGCAAAATTCCAATGAACTATTAAGACCAGGTATCTACTTTGAAATGCTATTTACATTGTATATTTAGAAGTGGGGATTCTCTCCTACTGAGTTATCTATATTGTCTTTGAAAAATGTATATAAGAAAAAAAAAAAAGAAAACAGTGCTTGATTAAGTGCTTTCTCCTCCCTAAGCAATGAACACGTACTTAGGATTAGAACATACATTTTGTTTAATGAGATGAATTGTACGGATTTTAGTTTTCATTTGTCAGAAGAAAGCCTCAATCGTATTTAAATGTTTATCCCTAAATATCACTGAAATGTTGGTCTGCCTTTTAATTTGTATTTATTTACTAATTTTTATTTATTTGGGTTGTACTGGGCTGGAACCCAGTTTTCGACTCTACCTGTTTGCAGGTACCCAGAGCCTCAACTTGACCTTGTTCTCAGAGGCATGTGGCTGACTTCCCAACTGCCAGTCTGGGGGACCTCTGATGACGTGAACCTCTGGAGTAGATAAGGAGGCAATACCCTCCACAAACAGCCTAGCCAGACTCTTGGATTCTACTGGATTTCACTATGAGGCAGGCATCCCATATGACGTTTAGCTGGGCTGCTTCTCTGCAAATCCTGACAGCTTCATTATTGTATGCTTATTGAGAACCTCGGATCTCAATGCAAATAGAATTCTCACTCTGTCTCTCATGTCAGCAACATTTTTTTGTTTGTTTGACCCTAGTTTCTTGTCTTTCCGTTTTTTTGTGGTTTGTTTTTTTTTTTTTTTTTTTTTTTTTTTT
>NW_026007518.1:0-4078 GCF_001458135.2 Marmota marmota marmota
ATATAGTTTGTAGCCTTTGCAGATTGGCCCCTGTTATTTATTAATACGCACCCATGTCATTTCATGACTTGGAAGCTCATTTCTTTTTAGTGCTGAATGATATTCCATTTTCTGAATGCTCTACCGTTTATTTATCCATTCAACTACTGAAGATAAACTTAGTAGCTAGCCTGTTTTGGTGATTATAAATAAAGCTGCTATAACATGTGCCCTTTTTTTTGTGTGTGTGTGTGTGTGTGGACATAAGTTTTCAACTCCTTTTGTAAATATAAGGGAGCATGATTACAGGATTATATTAGTAAGTTTGGTTTTGTTAGAAACTTTCAATATACTTTCCAAAGTGTGTATCATTTTGCATTCCCACCAGCAATGAAAATTGTTGTTTTTCCACATCCTTATCAGCATCTGCCATTGTCCTGATGGATTTTGGCTATTTTAATTTGATATTCTGGATTTTGATGTCTCACTGTTGTTTTGTTTTTCTGATCACATACGATATAGAGCATGTTTTCACATGTTTGCCATCTGTACATTTTCTTTGGTGTTTTTTCTTATTTTGGTGCTTTTGATAACAAAGTTGTTTATTTTCTTATTTTTGAGTTTTAAGAATTCTTAATATATTTTGGATTCCAGTCCTAATCAGGTATATTTTTTGCAAATATTTTATTCTGTTCTGTGGCTTACCTTTTTGTTCTCTTCGTGGTGTCTTTCACATAGCAGAAGTTTTGAAATTTAATGAAATTCAGTTTATCAATTCTTTGTTTTATGGGTCACTCCTTTGGTATTATATCTGAAATATCACCAAACCCAAGGCCATATAGATTTTCTATAAACACTTTTATATAACTATTAATATTTTTCTTTTAAAAATGTTTTTATTAGGACATTGCAGTTATGCATGCTAGTGGGGTTCATTTTTGTATATTCATAAATGTATGTAGCATAATTTGTTCATTTCAATCCTCAGTACTTCCGTTTCCCTCCTCTTCCACCTCCCTCCTCTTATATTCTTCATTTATTCTATTGGTTTTCCTTCTTTTTTTTTATTGTTTTTTAATTGGTGAATTAGAGTTATACATAGTAGAGTTCCTTATGGTATATTCATATATGCATATAGCATTGTTTAATCAATTGCATTCCACATTTTCTCCCACTTCCCATCTCTCCTCCTTCCCCTTTGATCTCCTTTTTCTAGTCCACTGTTCTTCCTTCTAATTATCCAATCAATAAATGGGCAAATATACTAAAAAGACATTTCTTAAAAGAAGAAATACATTTGACCAATAAATATATGAAAAATGTTTAACATCCTTAGCAATCAGGGGAATGTGCATCAAAACTACACTGAAATTTTATCTCAGTACAATTAGAATGGTAAATCATCAAGAATGAAAATAACAATAACTGCAAGGATGTGGGATAAAAGGCACACTCATGCAGTGTTGGTGGTACTGCAAATTATACTTTGGGAGCAGTATGGAGATTCCTCAAAAGACTAGGAATGAAACTGCTATGTGACCCAGCTGTCCTACTCTGTATCATTTATCCAAAAGAACTAAAATCAGCGTGCTACAGTGATATAAGAACACTAATGTTCATAGCAGTACAATTCACAATAGCCAAGTTATGAAGCCAGCCTAAGTGCTTGTCAACAGATGAACGGATAAAGAAAATGTGGTGTATAGACACAGTGGAGCTTTACTCAACCATAAAAAAGAATGAAATTATGTCATTTGATGCTGAATGGATGGAACTAGAGAGCAATATGCTGAGTGAAATAAGCCAGACTTAGAAAATCAAGGGTCAATTTTTTTTTCTCATATGCAGAATATAGAAACAGGAACTATTAGTCATTTTCTTGTGAAATTCCACATGTACATTTGTTTTTAGTTTTGCTTACTGTGTATATAAATGCATATATATATAATTTATAGACATATATATATATATGTCTTCATACAAACAATTTTAAAATTTTTTCATGAATATATTTTTTATTACTTCTGAATTTTGTAGCCAGGCAAATTAACAACTAGGTGGGTAAAAGAAATGCATTAATATATTGTTTTATGGCACAATATACTATCATGTAATGATTTCAAGGTTTATTCTTGTAATTAAGGAAAAAGCAAGGTTCACAATCATGTGTATAGTATGCTACTTTTTGTGATACAATAAGGTGTATGCATACATATGTATGTGTGTATGCGAGCATGTGTACATGTGTGTAGATGTATCCATAAATGGGTACTTATACATAAATTCATACATATTTGCTTATTTTCCAAAAGGACATAAAGGAAAAGAAAAGGATAAACCACCAATTAATTAAAATGGTTACCCGTAGGGAGAAGGAGTAAGTATGATAGACTTAGGATTGGAAGTAAGATTGTTTACCGGAATATGATCATATTTTATAATTTTTCTTTTGAAAACATGTAACTACTTCCCATAATGATAAATAGGATTAAAACTAAATACAGGAAATCCTAAAAATAACAAAAAGCTAAACAAATAAATTTAACTGTATAGCAAGTTGTTGACTTAGTTCCACACATTCTAAAGCATAGGGATACACCATGTCTCACCTTTTCATTGCTGAGTCAAAATACCTGAGAAAAACAAATTAAAGAAGGAAAGACTTATTTTGGTTCATGGTTTCAGAAGTTTCAGGTTATTACTGGCTGGCTTCCAGGCAAAAACATTTAGTGGAGTAAAACTGTTCATCTCATGGCAGCTGGGAAGGTAGGAGGTTGGGAGGGAGGGAAGGAAGGAGAGAGAAAAGGGGTGGAGGGAGATAGACAGATGCAGGGAAGAAGGGGCCAGAACAAAATATGCTCTTCTAGGAAATGCCCCCAGTGACCCACTATCTCCAACTAGATCCTACCTCCTACAGTTTCCACTACCTCCCAATAATGCCATCAGATTATGAATACCTCAATGGATTAATCAACTGATGAGGTCAGATCCCTCATGATAGAATTATTTCCTAGGAGTTCCACTTCTGAACTTCGCTGCATTGGGGGTCAAGCCTTCAATACATGAAACTTGAATGGACTTTTCAGATAGAAGCCATAACATTGTTATATAACCCTTGAGTTACATGTTAAGGTGAAAAAAGGGAACAAAGTTACAGTATTTGGTATTTTAGTAATATTTATATTTTTATTTTAAAGCTATGTCAGATTTCATAGTAAAGTAAATAAGTGGTTATGTTAAAATCTCCATGAAGCAAAATTTTTAGCATAAAGCAAATATGTGCACATATTATGTCACAGTCTGTTAAATTTATATATACATGTAATTAAATTGAAAAAAATCAGTAGAATGTGATATATATTTTTTTCTTTTCTAAAAATATTTGCATCTTCTAGTTCAGTCCAGTGAAAAGAGGTAGAAATATGCAAAGCACCCTTGTGGTCACCATTCATAGGTCCAGTCTTTAAATACAGTTTTCCACTAAGATATGCCAGTCTTTTTGAAGAAATATATGACTCTAGTTCTGGGGTAGAATATATAAGACAGAAGGCTGGGATATCATTTCATAACAGAAAGCAGCAGTGTTAAGAAAGATATTGTGGTCATTTCCTAGGAACCAGTTTGAAGAGGCTATCATTGACCAGAGATGGGAGAATTTTAACAAGAAAAACAGACTTGTTAGGGATGAAAACATAAAATATGGTCAAAAGCTGCAAATCATAAGGACAAAAACAAAACAATATAAGCAAAATACTGCATTAGTCACCTTTGAAGGGCTGGAAGATTTCATCATTGTTTTAAAATAAAAATAGTAGGATATTGCTTTGTCTTATTCTTCCTGCAAGAGCCTTATTTCAAAATAAGTAATTAATGAGAGAAATTTCTTGTTTGAAAAAGTCTGTAGTAAATGAAGAAAGAATAACTGAATTGGACTACCACAAGTTTAAAATTTTTATTAATTATAATATCTTGGGGATTAATGTCTTCAGGTAAAACATGATAGGGAGCCTTATTATACACCAATCCAGCTAACAAAACACAACCCCATCAATCAAACTTAAGGACAGAAAGACATCCAGTTATATGCCAACTGATATGA
>NW_026007519.1:0-4078 GCF_001458135.2 Marmota marmota marmota
ATCAGTAAACTGTTATCTGCAGGAGAAAGTCAGGTATAAAATAAATGTCCATAAGAGGAAGCCATGTTACCCTAAGAAGGGAACTTTTGTGACTTTTTCCACATACCAGATTCTGAAACCCAGAGAGAGAAAAATATTTTTCCTAGCTCTAAAATCTACAGGAATTTATGGTTAAGAATCCAATTAGAATCAGTTGCATTGGCCAAGGTGACCTAAAGTTATCATAGCAGTGGGGACTTGACAGTGGGATGCCATCCAGCAGTCAGTTCAAAGTTAAGTAGTAGGCCTGTGTGGGACTCTTTGTAAACTTCTCTGGGATAACCAAAAAAAGTGGATTGTATGAAAGGCACACTGTCTTTCTCCCCTCTCAGAGGACCCATTATCTACTATGAGAGTGTCATCTTTCCTTGTTTATCTATTCAATAAATTCATGACTGTTATTCTGAGTGAAATGTCTGAAATCTTTCTGACTTAGTTATAAGAATTAGAGTTTGAAAGGGGGCCTTCTTACTCTCTCAGTTTATATGAAGTCACCAACCATTTACAAAGTTCTCATGATCTACATTAAGCTTGCTCCAGGTACACTTTCAAGATTTACAAAGTTGTAGTCTCCAGCTCTTTCAGGAAAAGCCAAAAGATAGAGCTAAGATCAGCTAAGATAAAGCTAAATGGTGTGACTGTCTTTTTCCTCACACTCTAGTGGTTAGGACCACCAGGAGATAAGGTTGAGCCCAGTTCCTGTGCAGCAAAGACCTTTGTTTCCCACTTCTGCATCCAAATTACCAATGAGGTTAGAATGGTCATCATCCACAGTATGTGAGGCCAGATATGAGATGTTTTCACAAGATACATGTGCATTTTCATCACTTTCAAATAAAGATTTGCATGTGAGGTGTTTTATGCTAGAAACTCACCAAAACAAATGGTAAGCCTGTGCACTGGACAACCAGACAAATTTCATCAGAGGATCAGTTCCATCCTGTATCTCCAGCATAAGGGGCTCTGGTAAATGCTTGACTCAATAAACCACTCTTAGTTTAGAAATAAGCAATAATCTGATCTCCACCCACAAATTCTGTTTAGCCTATTCAAACCACTAGTACATGTAGCCAATCAGAAGTTATCCCTGCTCAAGGGACACTCAAGAAACTGGAATCAATAACCTGGCTTTACCTGTTCTACTCACTCAAGAAATATATTTCAGTTGATATGGTTTTTAGTATGCATTGCAGAACTAGTAAAAAAATAATAATGTGCCTGAAACTAGAAACAAATTATTGGTTATAAATATATAACAGTAAAACAAACAAACAAACAAAAAACAACACTTTCAGAGTTAGTTTATTCACTGAGCAACATCCCCAGCCCCATTTTGTATTTTATTTAGAGACAGAGTTGCTTAATACCTTGTTATTGCTGAGGCTGGCATTGAACTCAGGATGCTCCTTCCTCAGCCTCCAGAGCCACTTGGATTACAGGCATGTGCTACTGCACCTGGCCCCAAATTTGTTTTCTTTTACACGTAAAATATCTGTGAATAGTTGTGACTGAGGCACATCTGACTTCAGGAATCAGTGTCTTTTCATCTCTCACTTTCCATTTTATTTTCTGGCCTCCCCTGTAGTCATAGTTGGCAATAAACTTTTCATGCTCACTTTCTATATTTATTGGTGGCCCTCTGGAAGAGTATGTTCAGACCAGCTCAAACCCACTTTGCAGGTTATGAGCCTCTTGTTCAGGGGGCTTCATGCTATGAATTCATGGTCTGGGTAACCTGTCTGACTCACCCCACATGGAGCAGAAAGCAGAAGGGGATTCCCAGGAAAAAAACACAAGCAACTTCTGGAAGAAGAGAAAAGAGATACTGGTGATAAATAACACATCAGACTCCCTTCTGATATCCAGGGAAGCCATTGTCTATACTGTAAAGCTGAGAATCTATGTTAGTTCATGACACTGTCCAAGCACTCAGGGCTCAGAACATCTCCACTTTATAGATGAGGAGACTAGAGCTCACAGGGAGTTTAAACTTCCTGTCAAATGCCATTGGCCTTGAAAGTGGTAGACCTGAATATGAAGACAAATCCAGACTGTTTTGAATCAGTGTTGACCTCCCAGCTCAAGGCTACTCTCCATCAAGTACAAGAAGATTATCATTGACAGAGGAGGAAGAGGGGAGGCAGGAAAGATAAAGATCCCCTGATAGAACTTCACATAGACCCTGTACTGGTAAGTTTGTTCCTGAGTTTGGGAGGTTTCCTGCCTACTAATATCTTCTAGTGGTTGATAAACATATATATTTCCACATCACCTTTCTAATTTTGGCATTCAAATTGTTTTTTGTTCACTTATTTTTCTTAAGTCAACTTCCCTGGTATACTTACAGAAATGTCCTCAAAACCTTAAGTGTTTGTGGCAGTTTTAAACCAAAATGAGTAATGCTTGCCTCAAATAAAAATTACATTAAAATTCCATGAAAGAATTTAATAAAAGGCTAGCCATCTGTTCACCATTTAATATCATCCCACAACTGAGGTAGGGTCTTCCAAATCAATTTGAATAATTAGAGCTACCAGGTCACAGAAGAACACAAATGACCACTATGCTTCTTCTCCACATGCAGTTTTCCATTCCTGTAATTTCCTCTGCCCTCTAAGAGCAAGTCAAAGGAAGTACCAGGTCCTCTAAACCAGGATTCCAAGTTATCCTACCCCAAATGTGGCCAAGTCTCCACACCTTTCCTCAGGCACTAGATCCTGGCCACTGCACCCCCTAGTTTCTGAATACATACTTTTATAGGTGTATAAATTTATTCAGGGGCCTTGGTTTCTTCCAGCACTATTTTGTGTGAACACTGTATTGTGTTGTAACTCCCATTTTACCTTTAGTGTGATTATTGTTTTAAGTGCCCTTGGAAGAAGTCAACAGGATTGCATTGTGTATCCATGAAGCCAGGCAGTGCTAGGCCTTGCACATCTTTTCCCACTTTTCTTCTGCCTATCTGCTGCACAAATGTCTGACTTAGACCAATTTTCAGGGGAAGACACAGAGGATACCAACCCCAGAATAAAAAAGGGCCTTTGAGAGTAAGAACAAATACCAGTCACTGTGAAGAGAAAAAAAGTCAGTCCTCAGGGACCCGGTCTAACTATCTTGCACAAACAGCTAGGAAAGAGCTATATTTGATCAATATTTCCTGATTCCTTGCACAAAGTTTTCTTTTATTCAACTGAGATTATTTCTATCACAAATGACATTGATCTCCTTTATCTAAGGATATTGTGTGCAAACTTCTCATTCTAAAATTGTCTAGTCTCTGTGGAACAGCCATGTAGTCATAATGACTTTCTCTCACCTAGGAGATGAACCATGTGACCTCCTAGAAGCTAATGATCCTATAGAAATAGAAATAAAAAAAACTTGGAAAAACAAAAGGATATAGAGAGCCCCACCACACCTTGCCCTCATCCTGAAGACTCCAAGACATTTCATCCTGTGGATGGAGAAGGCTTCAAGTGATTGCATAAACTAGAAGGCTGCACATAAAGTACATTTCCTCTGTCTCAGAAAGCAATATGAAGTCGTTGTGGCTTGAACTCTTTTCTCTCACAGTTGGCCACTCAGCTCCCTTCTGCTCAGCCCTGTTTCACAACTGGGTTTCAGTCTGGCTCCTCTTTCAGTGCTGGTAAGGGTCATCCTTAGGAGGTCAATGCATCCCACCTGCTCAAAATCTGTACAACTACACCAGAAAGGTAGCTGAGTATGGGTGAGAGACACAAAGAATCTACGATTTGAGGTCCCAACAATTTAAGGACAGATATTATCCCCAAAGCCTAGACTTCCAAGAAAGTGTGGTCTTGTGAAAAGGGAAGGGAGAGGAAAGAAATCATTCCCCAATCAAGAATACTTCCTCTACACTCACTTCTTGTTTTATTATTTAGCATAATATGTTTATTATGATTATTTTTAGAATGGCTAAAAACTATAAGAAACCCAATCACCCAATATAGCAATATGGCTGGGTATCTATGGTGCAACTATTCTACAAGCTTTTATGCAGACCTAAGAATGATGGTTT
>NW_026007520.1:0-4078 GCF_001458135.2 Marmota marmota marmota
AGGGAGAAAAAGCACAAAGTGTTATTTTGTATATCAGATATTTTCCAGATATTGTATGGATAGAAAAAAAGCCTGTATAAAATTAAAATCACAATGACCAAATTTATTACCTTCCTTCCTTGTCTTTGTTGCCCCATGTTTTGGAGATGGGTGTGATTTTCTGTTGATGTTTCTATGTCAATATTAATTTATGTTCCCATAAAGGTTTCCATTAAAAATTACATAAAGAGCACCTAAATGTTATCTAAGTAATGCACAATACAATACCTATTGCCCCAGAAATGCACTGTTTACATTAACTTGAGATGCTAATTCCATTTGTGAAGATCATTCGTCTACTTCAAAGACTTCATCCTACACAAAGTATTTCCTGAAGAAAGCACATCATTTAACCAGTAAGATATGGCAATCATTTCAAAATTGTTGTTCATCTCTCCATATAACACAAATAAGAATTTCTACTAAATATATCAGCAGAGGATGTGTGTATGGTTTCCAAAGAACAATGCATGTCCAAATTTACTTTTTAAGAGCTACGTTTACTTACCAATTTTAAAAAGTAATTATTATAGTTATACTTAATAGTTGGGTTTGGTTTTTTCCATGTTATTATGAGTGTATGATAGTTGTACATAATGGTGGCATTTATTGTTACATATGCACACATGAACTCAATATAATGTTATAATTTGAGATGTATCATTCCCTAGTGCTTTCCTTTTCCTTGCATCCTCCCTCCCCCAGTCCCTTTCCTCCACCATATTGATCTCCCCTTGATTTTTAAAGAGCATTATAATTACATATATTAGTTGTTTTTATCCCAATATAATCATATGCCCATGAAGGGGAACCAGATGTGTAGAATCAAAAGGGTCTTGGTATGCATACTGGGCTGCTTATCAGATGGCCAAATGTGTCACAAGTTTACTGTGTTAAGTTCCCTTTTTCTCCAATAGACCAAAATATAGCAATCTTTAAGGATCAGAGAGAGAACATGGGAGTTTCCTATAGGAAAAGTTTCCCTAGAAGCTGCTGGGACAGTCCCTCAGTCCTTTACTCACAGGCGCAGCTCCTCTGCTTCATCACAAGACAAAGCCACAAGGTCCTAGTTCTCCAGCAGTCATTTCTTAATAAGCTCACCAGCCACCTGGCACACTTAGGATGGAAGGGGGATTGCCTGGAGTGTCAGAGCTGCCCAAGAAGACTAGGGTGGGGGCAGCTGTGGGATCCCAGGTACGTTACCAATTTGTTTCCAAAGCTTCATCTTGTCCCAATACCAAGTCAACATTACAAAGAGGGCTTTGAGTAAAGGGAAAAATAAGAATTATTGCTTTGTTACCAAAGAAGAAATACAGAGGAATCTTGACATAGAGACTGTGATTCTCACCTACATCTTCATCTTAATATGTGTCATCAAAACACTGCTGACCATGACATATTCTCTGCATAATGACTCCTGAAGAAATCTTATCTGGTTTATAGTACATTTCCATGTTGCTCAGGTAGAAGAGAAAGCACTTGCACTTGAGTCATAAGAGCAACACTTGATGTCACAGCCCTGCCAGTGTGTGCACAGTGTGTGAGAATCACTCCACTTCTCCGGGCTCCAACTGCTTAAGGAGAGAGGGAGAGCAACACCCTGCTCCAAAACATATGCAGCACCAAAGGGGAATTCAGAACTTGATAACTGATTGGTCATTGTCACTTTAAATTAAAAGATGTATGATTAGGGAAATGCCAACAGTATTGAGGAAAGAAATTGAAAACCGACCCCAGAGACTCCACAGTGGGAAATTCTGATATGTGCCTCAGTAGAAGGCTTGGGTTTCAGGGAATCCCCAGGTACTACCACATTTTGCTATTCTTTTACTTTAGAAAATCTATGCCGTGAGTGCTCAAATTTGACTAAGTTAGAGGGAATTAAATAAAAATGAAGGGTTCATATGTCCATGACAAGGACATAGAACGATAGTGATTAACTTGCCATGATTTTCATGGGACATTGCTTCAAAGAATAAAAGTACAGACTGGAAGCAAGAAGTCCATGAATCCAAATTAATTTGGACCATTTTGGGGAAGAAAGATCAGGTGAATTCAATGTGGAACACATCTGTTTTAGATGCCTCCCTGTGCCAAGACAAGCATGGGCCCCAGCAAGTCACAAATAGAAAGAGGGACACCTTCCCAAATACACAGCAGAGATGTGTGGAGCATCAAAATAAAAATATCCAATCCAGAAATAGAAACATTGTAACTTTGAGGGGATAAATTATTTGAGTTGCATGAGGATTGACCTAATCACTACTAACAGTAACAATAATATCTAGATCTTATTTTGCTCAAATTTTTTTCAAAAATTCCTCATTATTCCTGTAAGAGCTCGACGTATCTATTTCATCCTTAGTCAATGCAGTTGTATCAAACAAAAACCAACTTAGATATCAATGCTGAATCCAGACACTAGTGACTTACTCCTTCACAGACACAATTAGTGGGACTGAAAGACTCTAAGACCCATCCGCTATGTGTTTTTGTTTTCTTCCACCCAACATAAAGTTCTCTACCTATGTCCTAAGATTTTAAATATCAGGTACACAGTTAAGTTCTTTCCAGTGACGTAAGAATAGAATAAAATAAAGACATAATATTAGGTTTGTTTTAAGATTAGAGGGCTGTTTTCAAGCATGAAAGGTCATATGATAAGGTCCAAGGAAGTCATGGAAGGGGCCCAATAGCATGATCTGTGCTGAATGATCATCAGCCTCCCCTACTGTGACCTCTCCTGTGACCTTTGGTTGTTCTTCCACAGTGCATACAGCAGGCACCCTCCCTGCTCTGCCCTTCATCACCAGGAATCCAGCAAGGAACTGCACCATGGGCAAGGCTCTCTTTCTGCAGTGACAGGGAAGAGGAATGGGACAGGATTCTCCTGTGGTGCCCTGTGTCCACGGTCTGACAGCCCAGTGCAACCAGGCTGCAGTCTTTCCTATCTAACAACAAGAGCAAGTAGCATAATTATAAAGTTTCTTCTTTACTGTAAAATAATAATAAATGGGTCATCATTTTCAGAGTGGGACAATGCACAAGAAATGAAACTGATGATAGGGAACATGTTGCTCACCCCCTGAGCCTGGGAAGCTCTGAGCGTCAGTCCATGGTGCTCTGGCTTCTGGCATTGTCCTCCTCATCGTTATCACCACCAGAGTCTTCATGGTGCTTAGGAAATCTTTTTTCTATTCATTCTTTCTGTTTATTTTTTTCTTTTTTTGGTACCAGAAATTGAACTCAGGGGTGCCTAGCCACAGGACCATAGCCTTAGCTCTTTTCATTTTTTGAGACAGGACCTCCCTACATTAATTAGGGCCTTGCTAAGTTGCTGAGGCTGGCCTTGAACTTGCAAACCTCTGCCTCAGCCTCCCAACCCACCAGGATTACATACACACACTGCTGCACCAGGCTAGTGAACACTTCTGAGGACACATTTTGTACCCTATGGGAAACAGAACCAGTGTGAATGGAGAGCACATTTTAAATAAGATATCTAATACCCTAGTAAAAATAAAAACATAAACTTTTCAAACAAGACGCATGAAAATTTACATACTGAAAACTCCCATTTGGATACTCAAACTGTGATGTTTGTCCTTCTGATAGAGGAACAATACTTGCCATCTTTCTTCCAGGGTCCCAAGGCTCCATCTGCACCTACTGGGTTATACTGCTTCTCTGCTGACTCATGAAAAAGAAGTGCACATGCCAAGACCCACCCATACCTGGTGCCCAACAAAGACTCAGACTCTGTGCCCAGCATTCCCATGAATATACTGTCAGCTGGGAGCTTCCTGATGCAGAATCACAGCAGGAGACAGAGCCACGCAGCTCACTGGACAGGAACCATGCACTGAAGGGCTGCAGGCACAGGCTGACTGTGGACTAATAGGATCTTGGAAGCTCAATGCACAGAGTTCATTATTGAATTAACTGGTCCATGCACTGTGATCTCTAAGGATTTCTCAACATTAATGCAGGAAGATAAAGAAAAGAAAATGAAGGTCCACTTAAGATTTGGACCCTAGTT
>NW_026007521.1:0-4078 GCF_001458135.2 Marmota marmota marmota
CTTTAAAAATATGAAGGTTCAGGGCTGGGGATGTGGTTCAAGCGGTAGCGCGCTCGCCTGGCATGTGTGCAGCCCGGGTTCGATCCTCAGCACCACATACAAACAAAGATGTTGTGTCCGCCGAAAACTAAAAAAATAAATATTAAAAAATTCTCTCACTCTCTCTTTAAAAAAAATATGAAGGTTCTGTGTTAACATGCTTTCATGAAATATATGCTAATTTTTTTTTTAACCTTGCTGATACTATTGTGAGCTCTTCAGAGAAACCTGCTGGTGATTTTTGAGTAGACTTCCTCTAACATGTGCAATACTTCTTTCCTGATGACCACATAAAATTCTTCTAACCTTGAGAAACATTCTGGCCACTTTATTATGATTATTATGGTGCTCATCTCTTTTCTATGAAATATCACAGGAATGAGTTAAGATTGCCATAGGTTCCTATTATATATTGCTATATATATCCTGATATAGAGTTGGCAAACAAACCAAACCAACCAACAAGCAAGAATAGAACAAAGAATATGAAAAAAAAAAACCACTATGAACCCCTTTCTTTTGTAGTCCATATATTTACACTCCTGTAAGAGATGACTAAGTTACATTATTTAAATATGGAAATCCTTTTTCCAAAAGAAAGAAAGAAGATGCTGTCAATGATACCAAATTTAAAAAAAAATAATCCTTCTCTTCATATTCTCTCCCACCATCTGTCTTTTTAAAAAAATTTACTATTTAATTTCAAGCTCCCTCAGGCATGAAGATACTTTCAGGCCACCTGAGAATTCTCACACATACTTGGGGGCCTTCTGAACAAATCAAGGATTTTCTCACTGACTGCTGGGTTTCTTGTTATTAAGCTGTCAGACAGCTGCATAGTGTTCTATCTAGAGGTAAAAATACTACACCTACTCATGGCAGACAAGCAGCCATCAAAGTACGGTAATCCTTTGGGCATAGACAAAATAAGGTCTTAAATCAGAGGTGGATAAAATGCTGACTCTTTCAAATCACTGTCTGAACATGTTTTGGCATTGTTAACTTAGAACAGATATCAAGAATTTCCCCCTCACCAGATGCCACAAGATGTATGCACCACTTCTTTCCATGACTATCTAGGTCTGCAGTTAGGGCAGTCAGCAGTGGCAGACCACAGGACTTTCTGTGTCAATATCACTATGGGAAGAATGACACTTTAAGCTTGGTAGAAATAAGAAGTGGCAGGCTGAGTGAGGCCCTGAGAAGCAGAGGAAGAAAATTTGTTTCCAGAAACCATCCCAGGGAGGCAGGAAACAGAGCCATCTTCGAAGATCAATTGACTTTTAGACTTCATTTAAAAATGTAGATTCAAAAATTAAAAAAAATATATATATTATAAGGCTTCAAATATGATCATAAAATGTTTAGTCCAAATTCAAAGTCTCCTGAATATGGATGGGGTTCTGTGTTTACACAAACATTACCATTGGAGAGTCCTCCCCTTCATTTTATCCCTCTCTTTCACTGATATTTTTTTCTCAGTTTTGTCTGACACTTTAGGATGAATCTCTTCTCTTTAGAATCCCTAAACAGGTGTAAATCCCTTATAGTATACAACCCTAAAACCATCATAAAATTTACCTTTTCACCTCCACAGGGGACTTGCTTACACTTTTCTTTATAGCCTTTAGGAAAGGAAGGAAGTGGGAGCCATACACACCATGCTTTTTTCATGAGAATGTAGCAGGATGGCAGAAAGAGACTGGATTCACAAAACACTGACAAATGGCCTCAAAAATATTTCTCTCTTTAATTTCCGAATGTCTCTTTTAACTATAAATCAATCCTGTGAAATTAAATGAGTGACTAAATATTTGAAAGCATAACTCTTTTTGTAATCATAATGTAAAATTTCTCATGTAGCTCATGTTGTAATAAGAGCAGTAGGCATCTATTATCCTATAGTTGATTTGTACAAAATTAATATCTTGCTAACAGTGGATATTATTTGTACTAAATAAACATAAATGTAAATATAGATGTGAGCACACATGTTATATAGTCATAAGCTAAATTATTCCATCTAAATAATAATTTTATGTTGATAAACTGCTTGACTTTGCAGACACATCATTCAAAATTAAAATAGTTGTGAGGGTACGTTCTGAAAAAATAACAACATAGGCATATTTGCCAATTAACCTTAGAATAACAAAATCATATATTAGTAGTTGAAACAGCTTAGAGAAACCTTTTAGGGTATGCATTTTATGCTGTTTGTTTTGTTAATTCTGATGTTACTAGCTGGAATTTTGGACCACACATTAAATTACACAAACTGGGAAGGCTGAGGCTGGAGTATGGGACCAGCCTGGGAAATAGCCAGAACATGTCTCAAAAAAAAAAAAAAAAGTTTTCATGGTAAAGGTCCTTCATTTTCTTGATTAGAATTATTCCCAAGTAATATTTTTGGAGGTTATATTGAATGGGATAGGTTATTATGAATTCGCTAATTTCTTTCTCAGCAAATGTATTATTGCAGTATAGAAAATCAATTGATTTGGGGATGGGGTTGTAGCTCAGCAGTAAAGTGCATGTGTGAGGTCCTGGGTTCGATTCTCACCACCACATATAAACAATAAAATAAAGGTATTGTGTCCAACTACAACTAAAAAAATAAATATTAAAAAAGAAAACAATTGATTTATGTACATTGATCTTGTATCTTGCTACTTTCCTGAATTTGTTCATAAGATTTAGAAATCTTCTGGTTGACTTTTTTTGGTTTTGTTCTGCTTTCGTTTGGTTTTCTACATGTAGGA
Source organism: Marmota marmota marmota (assembly GCF_001458135.2). Taxonomy (NCBI): domain Eukaryota; kingdom Metazoa; phylum Chordata; class Mammalia; order Rodentia; family Sciuridae; genus Marmota; species Marmota marmota. The sequence continues at coordinate 2,802 of NW_026007521.1, forward strand.
TCATGTGATCAGCAAGCAGAAATAATAATTCTACTTTTCCTATTGGTAATCTTTAATTTCCTTCTCTTACCTGATTGCTCTGACTAGAATTTCAAAAACTATGTTGAATAGGAGAGGTAAGAATGAATATCTTTGTCTTATTCCTGATTTTATAGAAAATGCATTCAAAGGCTTTTGTCAAAGGCTTTTTCTTCATTTATTAATATGAGCATGTGATTCTTATCCTTAATTTTATTTATGTTGTGATTCACATTTACTGATTTGTTTATGTTGAACCAACCTTACATCCCAGGGATGAAACCCACTTAAACATGGTATTGTATCTTCTTATGTGTTTTTTTAATGTACTTTGCCAGTATTTCATTAAGGATTTTTAGATCTATATTCATCAGGATTATTGGTGTGTAGTTTTTGTGCCTTCATGTGTCTTTGTCTGGGTTTGGTATTAGGGTGATATTGGCTTCATAGAATGTATTTGAGAGTGTTCCCTACCTTTTTATTTCAGGAAATAATTTGACGCCTATTCGAATTAGTTCCTATTTAAAGGTACAATAGAACCTGACTGAGAACCCAACTAATTCCAGGTTTCCCTTTGTTGACTTTAAATTCCTCCTTCAATCTCATTGATTGATACTGGTCTGTTAAGGTTTTCTATACTCTCATGGTTCAATTTGTATAAGTTGTATGTGTCTAGAAATATTTGTCAATGTCTATTAGATTTTCCAGTTTATTACAGTATAATTTCTCAAATAATTTTTAGTGATCATCTGGATTTCAGAAGTTTCTGAAGTTATATTTTTTTTTCCAACCCTAATTTTATCAATTTTGGTCTTTTCACTTTTCCTTTCAGCTAGTATTGCTAAGGATTTAACAATCTTGTTATCTTTTTAAAGAACCAGATTTTGTTGCATTAAGATTCTTTTTTTTTTTGTATTGTGTTCTTGAAGTTTTTCTTAATTTCATAATTTTCACTTTGAACTTAATTATTTTCTTGTTAGATTCTGTAAACAAGTCATGATGGCTCCTGGCATTTTGCCAGAGAAATGTTAGAGTCTGTAAACAAGTCTGGATGGCGCCTGGCAAAATGCCAGAGGGAGTGGTTTGTGAAGTAACACCAGGGAGCCATTAAGTGTGGAGATTCCTTATTGGTTGACTGATGTATCTAGTTTATGCTAATTAGATAAGCTGTGTGGAATGGATAAATACTGCTCCTGTCCTGCAATAAATGGCTCCTACTCCTGCTGTGTCAATCTACACAAGTTATTCGTCACCCCCCC
>NW_026007522.1:0-4073 GCF_001458135.2 Marmota marmota marmota
CTGATCTACATATTGTGGGGTCGGGCTCCAAATTCCTTAATAGGATACCTATAGCACAAGAGTTAATAACTAGAATCAACAAATGGGACTTACTTAAACTAAAAAGTTTTTTCTCAGCAAGAGAAACAATAAAAGAGGTAAATAGGGAGCCTACATCCTAGGAACAAATTTTTACTCCTCACACTTCAGATAGAGCCCTAATATCCAGAGTATACAAAGAACTCAAAAAATTAAACAATAAGATAACAAATAACCCAATCAACAAATGGGCCAAGGACCTGAACAGACACTTCTCAGAGGAGGACATACAATCAATCAACAAGTACATGAAAAAATGCTCACCATCTCTAGCAGTCAGAGAAATGCAAATCAAAACCACCCTAAGATACCATCTCACTCCAGTAAGATTGGCAGCCATTATGAAGTCAAACAACAACAAGTGCTGGTGAGGATGTGGGGAAAAGGGTACTCTTGTACATTGCTGGTGGGACTGCAAATTGGTGCGGCCAATTTGGAAAGCAGTATGGAGATTCCTTGGAAAGCTGGGAATGGAGCCACCATTTGACCCAGCTATTCTCCTTCTTGGACTATTCCCTAAAGACCTTAAAGAGCGTACTCTAGGGATACTGCTACATCAATGTTCATAGCAGCACAATTCACAATAGCTAGACTATGGAACCAACCGAGATGCCCTTCAATAGATGAATGGATAAAAAAAAATGTGGCATTTATACACAATGGAGTACTACTCAGCACTAAAAAAATGACAAAATCATGGCATTTGCAGGGAAATGGATGGCACTAGAGCAGATTATGCTAAGTGAAGCTAGCCAATCCCTAAAAAAACAAATGCCAAATGTCATCTTTGATATAAGGAGAGCAACTAAGAACAGAGCAGGGAGGAAGAGCATGAGAAGAAGATTAACATTAAACAGGGATGAGAGGTGGGAGGGAAAGAAAGAGAGAAGGGAAATTGCATGGAAATGGAAGGAGACCCTCATTGTTATACAAAATTACATATAAGAGGAAGTGAAGGGAAAGGGGGAAAAAAAAACAAGGGAGAGAAATGAAGCACAGTAGATGGGGCAGAGAGAGACGATGGGACGGGAGGGGAGGGGGGATAGTAGAGGATAGGAAAGACAGCAGAATACAACAGACACTAGTATGTAAAAACGTGGATGTGTAACCGATGTGATTCTGCAATCTGTATATGGGGGAAAAATGGGAGTTCATAACCCACTTGAATCAAATGTATGAAATATAATATGTCAAGGGCTATGTAATGTTTTGAACAACTAATAAAAAAAAAGAAAGAAAGAAAAATAAAATAAAATAAAAGGTTTTTTGGTTTGTTTATGTTTTTTTGGTGCTGGGGATTGAACCCAGGGCCTTGTGCTTGTGAGACAAGCACTCTACCAACTGAGCTATATCCCCAGGCCCCTCTGGTGCTTTAGTCCTGATTACTCCTGCTGTACTGGATGCTGTACTGTTGCAATCATGCAGACACAGTGAAAACAAAGATACCACCCGCTTAGGGGATGGCAGAAAGAAACCTACTGAACAATTTTACTTAAAATTCTAAAACAGTTTCCTTTAACTCCAAGATGCAGTATTCTGATAAAGACCTTGAGAGTTAAGAGTATTAGTTCTGTCATTACTCAGTTACAGTTAGATAATAAAAGTTATTTGAGTTCATGTTTAATGCATATTATCATTTCCTTTTGATTTCATCTAATTCACACTTGATGTGAGCAAACAATAAATCTTTGTGTAGATAAAAAATTGGTATCCTATGATTTCATAATACATAAACTCTTTTAAGATGTTCTATTCAGCAACTGAGCCAATATATTTTACTAACAAACAATCTGAGAGGGAATGGTTCTGCAGTCTTCCCAGGGAGAATTTGATATAAAGTTTATTTGATGCTGAGTGTTCTTTTTCAACTTTCTGTAAGGTATTTCTATTTGGAGGTTTGAGAAAGCAAGAAAAATGGAATTAGCTAATTCTCTAGGAGTTAACCAGGTACACTGAGCTTGAGCTTAAGAAATTTGTGTTCTTAAATCACTTTATTGGGTCAGATGCCATGTTGACCTTCATCCAATTAAAGTTCTTATTATTGTGTACTGTAATTGCCAAATTTCTTAAATAACTTTCCAACTAGACTATGTGGTCTTCTGAGAAAGGACCATACATTGCCTGACACATGGTAGAAACTCAGTATTTACTGAATGAATCAGTGTTTTCAGCTAAAGACTTCAAGATAAAATCTAGTCATAGTTAGGAAAATAATGGAGAAGACATAATCTAAATCTTCAATGAACATTTACATATTATATCTTAAGACAAAAACCTTTCCTAAACAATGCCTGTACAGAAATATATTTTTAAATATGACGACTGGAACTTCTCATTACCCAAATTTCTCAACAAAATCTACAGAGGGATTTCTAAATGTCTTAAGATTTTAATCTCATTTTTTAAAAAATCTGTTTCCATTTAAGAGAAAGAAAACATCTGAAACCACTAGGTTCTATTTTCTTACATTCCTATCACTTAAAAACAGCTGAACTGATTTTTCTTTTTTTAAAAAAAATACTGACTAGTAATAAAATTCTGAAAACAGAAATTCATGAAGAAAAACCAATGCAGACTATTCATAGCAATGCTCTTATAAAATATGATTCTTTGGTTCTAATTACTTAATTTGGCTTACAGTTGAGTATGAAGGTATATATTTTTAAATTAAATCTGTTGTGATTTTTACTCACTTCAAAGCTTCCTCAAATTTATGAATTTTCTTTTGAGCATCTTCTTTTTCTTTATCAAGTTCATTCTGCAAGTCATGAACCTGCCATGAAAAGAATATGTGAAATTTACTAAAAGACAAGTATACTCAAAAGAGAAATACAAATAATGAAACAGTAATTTCAAATCCACTTGTAGTATAAAATCAGATTTAGACACTTTAAGATAGAAATTTAGTCAGCCATAATAATTTACCATGGAATGATTTCTATACTATACTCCAAATATCAATTTTCTATTAAAAGCTAATGATTGCCTGAATCCACCTACATGTAGACTCTCTTAAAATTGACATGTAAGAAACTCAAAAAGGCACATTTTATTTTTTAAAATTATACTTTAGCCCAAAGAAAACACTATCATTAGATGCAAGAAAATACAATAAGTAATACACCCATCCTCCTCAAGAATAAGGGTTGTGATGAGCAGTCTTCTACCCGCCTGCTGGGTGTGATTCCTATGCCTGCTTACTGAGTTTGGAAGGATATGTCCCCCTCCCCCATTACCTCTTTCCTGAATGTAGCATCCTTTAAGTAGGTAGGATGGCAACATCAATAACAAGAGCTAAATGAAGATTTCTATTCACAAAAAGCTCTTCACAGACAAAGTAGATAAGTGTACCTAATGTGAACACTACAGGGATCTTAAAATATGAAAAAGAAACACTATCACAGCTCAACAGAAAGGCAGGAATAAAATGCAGCCTCAGTTCCACTCACACAACACCAAGGATGCAGAGCCTTGATGACAGTAAGAAGGCTCTTATGTTAGGGGGATGAGAACACCTGCTATGGATCTGCAACCGTGGTGGGACTCAAATCATAACTGGGGGTCAGTGAGATGAGAGAGGAGTGACAACAGCAATGTCAATGAGCACACACATGCAATAAGTTGTATAAAATGCTGAAGCAATGCTGGCCAAAAATAGTTACTTCTGTCAGTTTGGATGGGGACCTGTTTAACTCAAACCCTGAATGACGTGGCCTTTGCCTTATTATTTTCATTATTATGGAACTCAGGATTGACCTCTAGAGTTTTCACATATCAGGCCAGCACTCTGCCACTGAGCTACATACCCAGTCCTTTTTATTTTTGACACAGGGTCTCACTAAGTTGCCGAGGCTGGCTCCAAACATGTGATCCTCCTGCCTCAGCTTCCCCATAGCAGGGGTTACAGGCATGTGCTACTATGCTAGGTTTTTTTTTTTGTTGTTGTTGTTGTTGTTTTAAAAAGAAAGAGAGAGAGAGAGAGAGAGAGAGAGAGA
>NW_026007523.1:0-4073 GCF_001458135.2 Marmota marmota marmota
TTTTTTTTTTTTTTTTTTTTTTTTTGAGGGCGGTGTGGGGGGATTACTGGGAATTGCACTCAGGGGCACTCAACCACTGAGCCACATCCCCAGCCCTATTTCGTATTTTATTTAGAGACAGGGTCTCCATGAGTCGCTTAGTGACTTGCTTTTGCTCAGGCTGGCTTTGAATTTCCGATCTTCTTGTCTCAGCCTCCTGAGCTACTAGGATTACAGGCTTGCGCCACTGTGTCCAGCAGTAACTTTCTCTTACACAAGTAATGAACATGACTGAAAAGATAAAACCGTGTGGAAGGTAAAAAAATGAAATCATCCGATATGAACTTTACTTCTTAGTGATTACTGTCTTATAAATGGTTGAACCAATTTCTGATCAATCAATTACAAAAAGTACCTATTTTCCTACACTCTGATGATACTAAGTATTCACTAAGTATTAAAAATTTTTAATTTTTGCCAATCTGGCATATGAAGGTGTGTCTTTTATCATGTTTCCCCCAAATGAATTATCTAGTCATACTTTGCAAGCTGAAAATAGCAAGCACTCTGCCACTGAGCCCCAGCCCAAACCCCAATTATTATTCTTTAAAATTTTATTCTTTAGTGCTAGGGATTGAACCCAATAACTCATGCATGCTGTGCAAGCACTCTACCACTGACCTATTAATACTTTTAAAGTCAATAATGGTTGTATCAATCTCCGCTGTATTGGATGTATTACAAATGTTAGGATGTTGTTACTGTCTCACTGTAACGAATATATCTAAATCTTTGCACACATCATTTCCTTAAAAAAAAAGTCCAGAGTGAAATTGAGAGCATAAAGTTTAAAAAATTTTACATACTGCCTGATTGCTCTCTCTCTTTTTGGTACCAGGGATTGAACCCAGGGGCACTTAACCACTAAGCCACATCCCCAGCACTTGTTTAAATATTTACTTTGAAAAAATAAAACTTGCTTGGGGCCTTGCAAAATTTCTGAGGCTGGCTTTAAACATGTAATCCTTTTGCCTGTCTCCTAAGTTTCTGGGACTATAGACATGTGCCACTCTGCCTGGCACCCGATTGCTCTCTTAAGAAAGCCTTATATAATTTATTTTTATAATTGGGGCTTAAAAAACACAGAGAGAGTAGCTTAATGAAGTTGCAGAAAAGAAATAAGTAGCCAACTCTTTCCATAGTCCCAAATGACTTCTTGAATATTTAATAAGAAGACACTTCCAGCTCTAAAATGCTAGGTTTAACAAGAAGGCCAATTCACTTTTTAAAATCCTATGTGTGAACTTTTTAAAATTTCAATTGCCTTTGTTGAATACTCTTTACAGGTAAATAAAATAAAATGTACACATTAAATAGTGTATTTGTATTTATGGAAAGGGAATAAAACCTCAATAAAAATAGTAATAGATTTGACTCAAGGAAAAGTTGGCTAAAGAGCCAAAGCTGAGGAGCTTTAAAATGTTCCACACTCAAAGGCAAACAATGTCTTGATCAGAGAAAGTCATATGTAATAAGCAACATGAAGTACTCCTCCCAGATACTTTATATCTGGAGAAACCCAATTCCTAAGTGGCCCCAATTTTTTGTCCGTACCCTTTTGACTGCTGGCTGAAAGCTGTCTGCATCTCCAGAATTTCGATCCATGCTGCTCGGCTCACCATTTTGTTCATTTTGTGCTTCTCTTAAAACAAAGGGGAAAAACATTAATGTAAAAAAATATAAGTAGAAATATCTACCACAAACTGGATATCCTGAGAAGCCCAGTAAGTGCACCTTTGCAGGTATACTTAACTGTTTCCTGAGACCTGCTGCCAGAACCATGGCACTGTGATGGTTAAACCTCTTGATGATGGCAGCATTACTATTCTCCTTGATGGATTTAGAATTGGAAGTAGATGGCACAGAGGAAATGCCATAGCCCTATGAAAAACAATTTAGTATATTAAAAATCAAAATAAGATTCTGATCTCATCTAATAAGAAAAAGATAAGCTTAGTAGAAAAATGTGCTGGATTATAGAACAATGCATTCTCATGAATTTTAAATAGCCACAGGTAAACATTAAAAAATAAGTGACATTACACACATAAAAAATATCATTAACTCCTTTTAGCTTTTTACAAAAGCCCCTCTTAATCTTCAACTCTGCATTTTTTTCTGAAGATGCTGGGGATGGAACCCAGGCCCTCAATCCAGTTAGGAAAATGCTCTACCACTGAGCTATATATCAAGAGCCTTTGTATTTTTTTAAAAAAGCAATTCTTGCTGGGCATGGTGGCATATGCCTGTAATCCCAGTAACTCATGAAGCAGAGACAGGAGAATTGCAAGTTTGAGGTCAGCCTCATCAACTTAATAAGACCGTAAGCAACCTAGTGAGACCGTTTCAAAATACAAAATTGAAAGGGTCGGGGATGTGGCTCAGTGGCAAAGCACCCTTGGGTTCAATCCCTGGTACCCTGTCCAAAAACACAAAAGATAATTTTTTTTTCTTTTTTGGGGGGATACTGGGAACTGAACTCAGGGGCACTTGACCACTAAGCATTATCCCCAGCCCTATTTTGTATGTTATTTAGAGACAGGGTCTCAATGAGCTGCTTAATGCCTCACTTTTGCTAAGGCTGGCTTTGAACTTGCAATCCTCCTGCCTCAGTCTCCTGAGCTGCTGGGATTACAGGCATGTACCAGCGTGTATGGCTCGAGAATTTTTGATATAGTTAAATAGTAAATGAAGTAACACAACAGAATGAGAGAAAAACACAGACTATGAAGTCAGACAGAAATTTAAATTCTGGCTTTATGGGCTGGGGTTGTGGCTCAGTGGTAGAGCGCGCTACTAGCACATGAAAGGCCCTAGGTTCGATCCTCAGCACCACATATGAATAAATAAAATAAAGCTATTGTGTCCAACTAAGATATTTGTATATATAAATAAAATTCTGGCTTTATTAATTTTCCCAGACATTATTCTAGGTAATCAACTTTTCTAAGCTCTATAAAATGTGATATTGAAAAATTACATAATATTTTCAAAAAATGATTGAATACATGTCATATGCTAGGTCTTGAAGATAACTGACATCTGTTCTAAGGTCACTTGTTTAGTTAGACTTTCCCTAACTAAAGTAGCTCTCCACAAACCAGTCATTCCATCATATTGTCCTGTTTTCTCCCTTTCTTCCTTCCCTTCCCTTCTTTCTTAGTACTGTGGACTGAAACCAGGGGTGCTTTCCCACTGATCTTTGTTCCTAGCAAAGGGGTCCCACCAAGTTGCTTAGGGCCTAAAATTCATGATTCTTCTTCTGAGTCGTTGGGATTACAGGCACTGTGCTTGTTTTCTTCATAACATTTGTAATATTTTTTTAAAAAAATCTTATTTTCCATCATACCTGCCAGTCACTTTTGGTAGACTGTATGTTCCATGAGGCTGACTTTATTTTTGTTTACTGGACTATCTCCAGCACATGGCATATATGAAGAATTTAGTAATTATTTGATAAACTAGTAAGACCATGTGCCACAGGAACTTAAATACTAGTTAGCAGGAAGTTGGGCTATAAGCAAGTATATGTGAGTAAGAGTTACCTATGAGAGAGGAAGTGGTTAATCTTATGGAGAAGAGCTTTGAAAAAAGCTTCAAGAAGCACCATAGGATAAACAGGTGCTTGCTATAGACATGGGTGGTGGCAACATTTTGCAGAAACGAAGCCGCCTAAACAAAAATATAAGAGAAAAGTAATACATATTGTGTCATGAGTTTATATGTAATTCAGTATAACTATAATGAAAGGTGAGTCAAGAATTGCTGAGACGTAAGGCTAAAGAAATGCATGCCCAGTGAGTTGAGGATATAGCTCAGTTGGTAGAGTGCTTGCCTCTCATGCACAAGACCCTGAGTTCAATCCCCAGCACTACAAAAAAGTCTGTTTAGGGACTTGTAGTGTAGCTCAGTGGCAGAACACATGCCTAGTATGCACAAAGCTCTGGGTTCCATACAAGGACTGCAAAAAAAAAACCAAAACAAACAAAAAACAAGAAATGCATGCCCAGTGTGCACAAGGCCCTAAATTCAGT
>NW_026007524.1:0-4073 GCF_001458135.2 Marmota marmota marmota
AAAAAAAAAAAAAAAAAAAGAAAGAAAGAAAGAAAGAAAAGAAAGTGGGGCTGGGATTGTAGCTCAATGATAGAGTGCTTGCCTAGCATGTGTGAGGTCCTGGGTTCAATCCCTAGAACCACATAAAAATAAATAAACAAAATAAAGGTATTATGTTCATCTACAACTAAAAATACTAAAGAAAAAGAAAAAAAAAAAGAAGAAGAGAAAATGAGCTGTTTCCATTCTGGATTTCTTGTAAGAGTTAACATTCTTAGGATGATAAAGTTGTGAGGTTAAATTGAAAGCAATCAGAAAGAACCTGTGATCTTTACTATTTTATGTTCCCTCAGAGCTCGGGCATTTTTCTAAGTTTTCCTGTGCAAATGTGACAAAAACATACACCACTTCTGCCACAAAAGAAAAGCAATTAGTGCACTAAACAATAAAAATTTAGAATGTGAGGGAACAAAATGACTACTTATTTAAGCACAATCTTAAAGGCAAGAAGTGGCAGAAAAATTCTCAGTTTTAAGAGGAAAAACAATCCCTCTGAGCAGTATGCAAAGAACACAAGAAAGAGGAAGCTTGAGGGCCTGGTTTCTGAAATTCCACTTGATATGGCTATGAACAGGCAAAAAGATGAAAATGTATACAAAACAATTCAGGTTAAAAACAGACATAATGCTGGGGCCACTCACTGATCCAGAATTTATAAATGCCAAATTCATTTTTATATCTCAAGGAAGAAAAATGCAATTTAGATGGTATAATGCTCATCCATAAATGTGAAGGCTTTCACCAAGGTTGAAATGCCAGTTCAATACATTTTTCTGCCTGGGATTCCACATCAACTAATCAGCTGGACAGTTAGGAAAATGAAAGGGTAAGACATACATGTAGGCACACAGAGAACAGTTACCTTCAGCTGGTTATTGAAAATATCAATCTCCTGCAGTTTTGACCTAGTTTCTTTCTCCACCTCATCCAGTTGGTCTCGTAGCTGCTGCCGAGCTAGTTCTTTTGCTTCTAAGGCTCTTTTGAGTGTAAGAAGTGAATCTCCTATTTTAGAAAAACAGTGAGAGACAGGAAAAACTTTAATTGGCAGTGAGGGAAATGTTTTTTAACATTTTCATGTCACTTGAGAAAATTCTTGCTGTCTGTAAAAAAGAAAAAGGTTGTGGCTGGGGTGCAGCTCGGCAGTAGAGCCCATAGAGCTGTGCTTGGCACGCATGAGGTGAGGCCCTAGGTTTAATCCCCAGCATATTTAAAATGAAAGAGAGAGAAAAGGAGGGAGAAGGAGAGAGAAAGGAATTAAAGGAGAGGGAGGGAAAAAGCCAACTTTAAAATTCTGGGGCTGGGGTTGCAGCTCAGTGGCAGAGCTCCTGCCTAACATGTGTGAGGCACTGGCCTCGATATAAATATACATAAATTTTAAAAAATAAAGGTACATCCACAACTAAAAATTATTAAAATAAATAAATAAATAAAATACCTACTGTGCAAACTATTCTGCTGAACTTGTTTTAATTGGTCGTTAAGTATCTGTTTTTCTGGAATAAGTCTTCCAAGCATTTGCTGAGATTCCTAGGGGAGGAGGAGAAAAACAACGGTGAATGACAGGGAACACTCTGATGTCCACACGCAGAATTAGTGCCTAAGTCAGTTTTCTTGACCCTCAGAGATACTCCTGAATGGCTTGAATAGCAGAGAGGTTAGTCAGCTCTTCCCAAGTCCTTATGGTGAACCACATTTAACTGCTAGTCAGGGTGACTCTTGCTTTCTTGCCAAGGAATAAACTGTTTGCCAAGTGTTTTTTTCACTAAAATAAAGTTAAGACAGTTATAGCTTCCTTGGTATTGCTTACATTCTTGTTGTCTCACTGGACATTTATAAGCTTTTAAAGATAGCACTTCAAAAACACTGTGCACACAGAAAACAGAAGTGAGGATCTCTCAATTGCATGGAGATCAAGTATAAATACAGTGGCCCAATTGCTTGTAAACTAATTTGGTAGGAATTACTCTGTTATTATAATCTGAGCTTTAATACTTAATAGGGCAGAATTTAGGTTTATGATATACCTGAAGTTGGGAACAAAACAGATTTTTAACCACTAGAATCTTAACTGCTTCAAATGTGCATGTTTTTCTGTCACAAAGAATGGAACTTTAAACAGGTACATAAAAGTCTTGAACCACCTTTATTTTAACTGACACAATGAAAAAAACTAAAACCATACTGTACAAATGCTATTTGGAATTTTTTTTGTGGGGTTACCAAGCACAGTATTTGCTTAAGTTCAGTTGTAAATATCCTCTATAGTTTCTACACACTTCAGTAAAATGGTAGGCTTTTCAGATATAAGAGGCACCATGGCTACACCTGTGATCCCAAAAACTAGGAGGCTGAGGCAGGAGGATCCCAAGTTTGAGGCTAGCCTCAGCAACCAAGTGAAACCCTGTCTCAAAAATGGGGAAAAAACAAACAAACAAACAAACAAACAAACGTGGGAATGTAGCTTAGCAGTACTGTGTCCCTGGGTTCAATCCCCAATATCAAAAACAACACAACATGAAACAATACAACAGATATATAGGGAATATTTGACTTTTATTTTTACCTTTATAAAAAAGTGAACTCTAAGTATTGACTTTTGGCTTGAAAATATAAAAGTGCCATAATTAAAAATGTTCAGGGCTGGGGATGTGGCTCAAGTGGTAGCGTGCTCGCCTAGCATGCATGAGGCACTGGATTCAATTCTCAGCACCAAGTAAAAATAAAATAAAGATATTGTGTCCACCTAAAACTAAAAATAAATATTTAAAAGATTGTTTTTCAGAGCCAGCACATGAGTTTAAGACTTCCCTGAGAAACAGAAAGACCATGTCTCAAAAAATCATCAGAGGCCAAGAACCTCTCTTTTGGAACATCCACCTTTAGGTACAGACTAGCCTATGTGGAAAAAAACCTTCATATACTATTGGCCCATATGGCAAAGACGTCAGCTCAACAGAGGATTTAGAAGCCTCCTTTTCTATAAATAACCCCCAACACACACACACACACACACACACACGAAAACTTCATAGAACAGAATATATAAACCAGTCATTTTCTCAAAAAAAGCAAAACCAACTGAGTTTTCCCTTTTATTCTCCTTCCTATTTCCCAATCCCAAAGTTTCTTTTCTGAACTAAGACAAAGGAATATCAAGACAAAACCTAACTCATATCACTGAGATTGTTTTACTTATATAAACATTACTTTAAGGTGTATAACCTAAGTTTATAAAGTAGGTCAAACCAATATTAAGGGATACCCAACTCATTTGCAAAGTTAAGTATCTGCTAATCCATGAAAGGAAAGTGAACCAATATCTCCTTGCCTGCTATGTCCCTTTATTTCTTCTAATTAGGTATTATTTTCCCATTCACTACTTTAAGAATCCTGACTTTTATTTATTATCAATAACTGAATATTCTAAACATCAGTCATAAATAATAAGTGTGTTTGTTCACACAACATTCTGTGATAAATTGATACTGAAACTAAACACAAGACCTTTAACTCTAAATTTTCCAGGGGACTATCTTATGAAACTTTTCATCAATAGTTAATGAAAGACATATAAACAGAGTTAATTAGCATTTAGAAGGTAACCAATATCTTTCATGAATTTAAATGAAAAGATCCTTAATAAACAAGAGCAAGTTGAATATTCTAAAATATTCTATGGCCAAGTGTGGTGTACCCCAGCAATGGAGGTTGGTTTTACATTCAAATTGCAATCAACATAAATCTTCATCTAAACAGAGTAGAAGAGAAAAAAACACCACACAATCATCTCCATAGATGCCCAAAACAAAAACAAACATGGCCCGATGTAATATCTATTCAAGATCAAGTAGCAATAAACAGAAGGCAAGTCTTTCACCGGATGAAGGGCATCTATAGAAAACCTAGTTACCCTTCCTTATTTGTGACAGAGTTTTCCTTCTAAGACCCAGAATAATGTTCTTAGCACTTCTCTTCAACATAGTTCTGGATGTCCTGGTCAACTAAGTAAGGCAAAAAAAAAAAAAAAAAAAAAA
>NW_026007525.1:0-27889 GCF_001458135.2 Marmota marmota marmota
GGAGTCGCCTCCTTTAGAGTTTCTTAATTCCTTGAAGAATGACTGGACATCTTGTCCCCAAACATCTTCTCTATTTCTGAGCTGTCACCTTGGGAATGGAAGAAGGAGCTGAGGATCCAAGACACTGAGTGGATGTGTTTTAATGTGTGAAGGAATCACCAGGAAGGTGCAGGTCATCTCCGCTTGCTTCTTGGGAAGGTGTTGTTATTGTGCCTTCCTAGAAAAGCTTGCTTTGATTGACATTGAAAGGGGTGTGTCCCTAAGTAGCATCTCAGAGAGGAAGTGAGACAAGGGGTACTTGAGGGGGTCACCCAGGGTGAAGTGGTGACTTCTAGCCAGGGGCTGACTCTCGAGGCAGGTCCACTCGGTGCAGAGAAGCTACCACTGCGTTTGCACATTCAACCAGAACGTGGTGTTGACTAAGAGTCCTGGCTGGTGACATTAACATTAGATGGCAATGGCTGACACTTCAGTTCCCACCCAGAGGGACTCTATGTGTGGTCACAACTTTATACATGAAAAAAGGAAAAGAAGTTCCTTCCATTTTGATGTTGATTTTAGTGACTGACTTGGGCCTTGGGCAAAATTTGAGAAGTTCTGGATGTCCACCATGAAGCAGCACCTGGGACATGCTTCACAGTAGCAGTTAGTATCAGTGATTCACTGTTTCTTGATCCAGGAGACTGAATCCAGAGGCCACGTCGAATAACAGCGTGTGGTGGAGGGAAAGTAATTCCGTGGTTGTTTGTTCCTATTCCACACTGTTGGGTGGAGTGAAGAGGAGGTCAGTCTCCTGTTGACTCACCTGCAGATCAATCGCAGACAGATATTTTAAAAAACAGTGCTCTGTGGCCTTCGCATTCTAGGTTAAGATGCTGTGGATTTAGCTTGATAACTAATTTTCTTTTAAGGCCTGGTTTTAAGCAGCATTTTTGAAATAGCATATATTTGTCCTAATATGAGTCCTGGCTAGGTGTCTCCAAAGTCAGGAGTGTATTACGGGGAAGAGGAGTAAGCGGGGAGAGGGAACCTTTTTTTTTTTTTTTGTCTGACTACTATTTATTCTTCTTTTTAAATTTATATATAACAGGAGAATGCATTACAATTCTTATTACATATATAGAGCATAATTTTTCATATTCTGGTTATATACAAAGTATATTCACACTAATTCATGTCTTCAGACGTGTACTTTGGATGATAATGATTATCATATTCCACCATCATTAATAACCCCATGCCTCCTCCCTTTCCCTCCCACCTCTCTGCCCTATCTAGAGTTCGTCTATTCCCCCATGCTCCCCATCCCTAGCCCACTATGAATCAGCCTCCTTATAGCAGAGAAAGCATTTGACATTTGGTTTTTTGAGATTGGCTAACTTCACTTAGGATTATCTTCTCCAACTCCATCCATTTACCTACAAATGCCATGATTTTATTCTCTTTAATTGCTGAGTAATATTTCATTGTGTATATATGTCACAGTTTCTTTATCCACTCATCTATTGAAGGGCATTTAGGTTGGTTCCACACTTTAGCTATTGTGAATTGTGCTGCTATGAACATTGATGTGGCTATGTCCCTGTAGTGTGCTGTTTTTAAGTCCTTTGGGTATAGACCGAGGAGAGGAATAGCTGGGTCAAATGGTGGTTCCATTCCTAGTTTTCCAAGAAATCTCCATACTGCTTCCCTATTGGCTGCACCAGTTTGCAAGCCCACCAGCAGTGTATGAGTGTGCCTTTTCCCCACATCCTCACCAACACTTATTGTTGTTTGTCTTCATAGTAGCTGCCATTCTGATTGTAGTGAGATGAAATCTTACAGTAGTTTTGATTTGTATTTCTCTAATTGCTAGAGATGAACATTTTTTCATATATTTATTGGTTGATTGTATACCCTCTTCTGAGAAGTGGCTGTTCAGGTCCTTGGCCCATTTATTGATTGGGTTATTTGTTTTTTTGGTGCTTAGTTTGAGTTCTTTATATACCCTAGAGATTAGTGCTCTATCTGATGTGTGAGGGGTAAAAATTTGCTCCCAAGATGTAGGCTCTCTATTCACCTCACAGATTGTTTCTTTTGCTGAGAAGAAACTTTTTAGTTTGAATCCATCCCATTTATTGATTCTTGGTTTTAATTCTTGTGCTACAAGAGTCTTATTAAGAAAGTGGGGGCCTAATCCCACATGATGAAGATCAGGGCCTACTTTATCTTCTGGTTTAATTCCTAGGTCCTTGACCCATTTTGAGTTAAGTTTTGTGTATGGGGAGAAAGATGGGTTTAATTTCATTTTGTTGCATATGGTTTTTCAGCTTTCCCAGCACCATTTGTTGAAGATGCTACCTTTTCTCCATTGCATGTTTTTGGCACTTTTGTCTAAAATAAGGTAATTATAATTTTGTGGGTTAGTCTCTGTGTTCTGTATTCTATACCATTGGATTACCAGTCTGCTTTGTTGCCAATATCATGCTGTTTTTATTACTATTGCTCTGTAGTATAGTTTAAGTTCTGGTATTGTGATGCCACCTGCTTCACTCTTCCTGTTAAGGATTGCTTTATTCTGTGCTTCTTATTTTTCCAGATGAATTTTCTATTTCTATGAGGAATGTCATTGGGATTTTGATCAGAATTGCATTAAATCTGAATAGTGCTTTTGGTAGTATGGTCATTTTGATATTAATTCTGCTTATCCAAGAGCAAGGTAGATCTTTCCATCTTCTAAGATCTTCTTTGACTTCTTTCTTTAGGGTTCTGTAATTTTCATTATATAGGTCTTTCACTAAGTTGATTCCCAAGTATTTTATTTTTTTTTTTGAGGCCATTGTAAATGGGGGTAGTTTTCCTTGTTTCCATTTTTGAGGATTTATCTTATATACAGAAATGCCTTTGATTTATGGGTGTTGATTTTATATCCTGCTACTTTGCTGAATTCATTTACTAGTTCTAAAAGTTTTCTGGTGGAACTTTTAGGGTCTTCTAGGTATAGAATGATATCAAATAGTGTCAATTTGAGTTCTTCTTATGTGTATTCCTTTAATTTCTTTAATCTAATTACTCTGGCCAGTGTTTCAAGAACTGTTAAATAGAAGTGGAGAAAGGGGGCATCCGAGAGGGAACTTTTTATCAGGGCCGAAACCCATGTCTGGCCTCACATGTAATCATCTCAAAAGACCATCACTACATTTTGCATCTATGTCTAAAAAACATATATTGAATATAAACATTTAAAATATTGCATGTTTTAATGACATTCTTTGGTTTTAATAGAGTTACATATTAGTCAGCTTTTTATTACTATGACAAAATACCTGAGAAAGTCAACTTAAAAGAGAAAAGGTTTGTTTGGCTCATGGTTTCAGAGGTGTCAGTCTATGGTGGTTTGGCTTTGTTGCTTTAGGGCCTGTGGGAGCTCAGCACGTCATGGCGGGTGTGCACAGATGAGTGGACCACTCACCTCATGGCAGCTGGCAGCAAAGAAAGGACAGATGGTGTCCCCATGGTCCCCTTGAGTACACACTTGCAGTGATCTAACCCTCCCGACTAGGCCCCACTTCCTGAAGTTTCTACCACTTCCGAGTAGTATCAAGCCTGAGCCTTTGTGGGCCTACTAAAGTCCATATCCAGCTTTAAGTAGGCTTACCAGTCCCTCTGGGCTGGGCTTCCCCAGTCTTGGGAGATAAGACCTAAACTTTCTGGAACTCTGACCACCCCAGCCTGTCACACCCACTTCCACTGAGTCAAAGAACTTCATAGACTTATCTTTTCTAGAACTGAACCAGCAACCCCAATATCAGTGGGATGGCCAGGGGTCTCCTCTAGGAAGCTCCCTGTGGGCATCCATCTCTGCCTGCAGACTGGGAGCTCTGTGACCCATGCAGCTTGTCCTTATCATGCTCGGTGTGTCCACACAGGGCTGGGTGGACACAGTGATTGTTTAAAAGTGGACTATGGGGACACGATGCAGCCTTAGGATCAGTGAGAATATAGATGCAGACAGGAAGAAAGATAGTGTAGGACGTGAGCCAGCTGGGAAGTCGACTTATAGTAGTCATTTGTGGTCAGTAGGCAGCATCAGTGACCCCAACATTGTTGTTTCCTGTTCCTTCTGGTTCTGAATCACAACCCCAGCGTTGCGACTGGCTGACAGGCTTCTGTACCTGAAGGAAGCCCTTCCTGGAGTCCTCCCCTGCTCCTGGCAGGAATGAGCTCCCACCGCGCTCTCCTGCAGGAATTCTCCCCACTGCTTGCACAGTGTGGGGTGCGGGGTCCTCCTTCATCTGCCCCGCAGGCAGACCACTCAGACAGGGGAAGCCCTGGGGTCTCTTGGGGGCGGGCACCAAGGTCTCCAGGGACACAGCAGAGGACGTGGATGTGAGTGGAGACAGCTGTCCTGGATGGCTGAGAGCTGCCCCGTGGAAGGGCAGGCCCATGCCAGGCCACCGCTGCAGGCCTCCTCTAAGTGTCCAGGGAACTCAGAAATGCGGGTGCTTTTATGTAGCCATCACCTTTTAGAAACTGTTAAGCAGCACGTAGGAGTGTGTAGGGGGCTTCCAGCTCAGCAGGCCTCATCCTCCAAACCCTGCAAAGTCAAGTCCAGCCCTTGGCCAGTCCTGGGCCACAGCAGGTGACCTGTGTTAACACTGTGACTTGGGGCATTTGCTTGAAATTTGGAGGGGCTGAGGGTGGAATAGGGTGTAGGCCACTGAGGTGAACCCCAGTGCAAACTCTGGCCGCCAGGCTCAGGTGAGCTTCCTTGGTGGCAGTGCCTGACCCTGCTGCCACCGGCTCTGCTGGGAGGCTGAGCACTATCAGTGTCACCTCACAGGGACAGGTGGGAGCTGCGGTGTGGCGCTTTGCTGGCTCCATTCTCTGTGCTTTGTACCGATGCCATCATTTTGCTTCAATCCACCATTCCCCTGAGCCAAACGGCTTCTGTGATCTGGGTCCTGGAGACCCCTTCATCCTGAAGGCAATCTGAGGGACGCCCGGCCACAATTTAAAGGAAAACGTCCATGTGTGGTCCACGCAGTTGTCCTGTGATAAAACCAGCTCTGAGCTGCCTTTTCAGCATCTCTGATTCATCATCTTAAGTTACCAGGTGTCCTTACGGTGAAGCTGAGAGTGAGCTCACCTGAGGCTGAGTGACCTCGACTGGCTTTGCACAGTCTGTCCCTGCTGTCCCCTCCACCCAGCTGCATCCCAGCCAGGGCAGCCCCTGGGAGGTTCATGGTACCGATCAAGTGTGTCATTAGAGATAATACAGATATTGAAAACTGGTGGTCCTTGAGCTGCCCCCAAATCATAGACCTGCTCGATTTGACCTGCTGCATGAGAGATGGCCCCTCAAGGAGCCTGCTCTCAGCTCAAGGGTCCACCTTTCCACCCAGTCACTTATTCACTCCACCAGTACCGAGGGGGCATCTCCCAAGTGCCAGAGCTGCTCTGATCCCTAGAGATACAGCTGTGAACACAAAACCTGCCCACAGAGAGCTTTCCTCCCAGAGGGGAGGACTTGGACAAGAAGCACTTCAACAATCAAGGCTGTTCCAGGTGCTGATAATTATTAAGGGAAAAACTAAATAGGAAATGGGAACAGCTTCTTGGGGGAGAGAGAAACCAGGTGCACCTCACTTTGGGGCAAACACCTGAAGGAGGGGAGGCTGTAGTGTGTCTCTCGGGGTGAAAAAGGGCCGCAGGTGGCATTA
This sequence comes from Marmota marmota marmota, assembly GCF_001458135.2. Classification (NCBI taxonomy): domain Eukaryota; kingdom Metazoa; phylum Chordata; class Mammalia; order Rodentia; family Sciuridae; genus Marmota; species Marmota marmota. The sequence continues at coordinate 5,703 of NW_026007525.1, forward strand.
GGGCAAATGCTATGGTCCTTAGTGGAGGTGTTTTAGGCTCATCCTGGGGTCAGGTGAGAAGGAGGGCAGAGAAGCCAGGCTGGGAAGGAACAGCAGGCCTGGGCTTTGGCTGTTGCTCTGATCAGGATGAGGGTCTTGGAGGGTGTGGGGCAGAGCATGACGAGACCTTCGTTGGGCCTCAGGGGAATTCTTCCCTGTGGTGCCTCTCAGAGCGGCCCTGCCCCACCTTGTCTGCCCTGTTGTTTCTGAGGCCAGAATCGCCTCTCCTAGGACATAATCTCTGCGGCCCTGCAGCCATCCACTCTGCAGCCCCAGCTGGCTAGCAAAGGGCAGAACTGAAAGGTGTCTGGGGTGAAAGGGCGGGTTCACTCTTCCATGTCCCCTCTGCAGAGCCCCCTCCTTATTTATGGGCTTTTCGGATTGGGAAGAAATTAGCTCACAATCAGGACTGAAATATTTTAAAAGGAGAAAAATGCAATACAAACAAAAGTTCATGCATAAAACATTATTTATTATTTTATCCTCAGACCCTGAGGATTTTAACTGAGAGGCCAAAAAACATACCATTGTGTGTCTTTCCAGAATTTAGAAAGTTTCTGGCAATACCGGTGACATTTAGACACATACATCCTGATGACAATTTAAAGGTCAGAAAAGTCTCAGGGTCAGATGCTCTTGCCTTTGCCCTCAAACAATATGGAGTAAACCTTGCCACCTTCTTCTTAGCTGTGCTTGTTAGAGTTTAATAGGCCTGCAGCCAGGATCTGGTGGGACTAGCCTGGGAGCTTGCTCTGGGTCTGGGCTCCTCACTGGTGATGTCTGGAGCTGTCCTGGTACTCTGCACTTGCATGGCCCTCCCCACCCAATAGCCTCTGTGCAGCAGAGTTACCTTGTGGGGCTGGTTCTGAGACCAGGAACCAGGCTGGGCTTCCTTTGAGCTAAGGAGTCAGGTTGAACAGTACTATAGGCTGAAGCCATCCCACTGTGTTTAGATTGAGTTGATTGCCCTCTGTCCTACAGTAGCCCCAAGCTTTTGAGTTTCACTCACTGGCCCCTTCCTTGGGAACTTTTACCCGCTGTGCTGATCTGCAACCTGACACCTCTTTCCTTAGATCCTGGCCTGGCTGCCTCCCCTCAGATGCTCCCCCCTCCATAGGCAGCTCTGCTGTCTCAATGTCCACCCAGCCACCTTCTATAGCACCATTCTTTGACCTCCTGTATAGATGTACCTCTGTCTGAAATTACTGTGTCTGGTTCTTTGCTAATGGCCATGTCCTTCCCCTCCCAGTAGGATCAAATAGCTCCTGTCCAGGCTAACAACTCTGGTTGTCACCAGACTACTCCTGACTCCTAACAGGTCCTCAGTAAAGATCTGTTAAGTAAGTAAGTAGGCTGAAGCTACTACACAGCAAATGATTGCCATTTCTACTGAACGGCTGATGTGACTTTATGCAAACATCTGTCCAAATGCATTTCCCCTGAATAATGCAGCAATAAATATTCTTGTGCATATAGTTCTGGTTGCTTGTGAAAAATGTAAACTGGATATATTCTTAAAAGTGGATTACTATGTGCTTGAAAGTTTTGATATTGTCAAATGTTCTTCAAAAAGTTAAACTAACTTATGACCCTACCAGAAGGACAGGAGAATATTTGTTTTCGAATGCTGTAAGCAGATGGGATGGTATCAATGTCTGGCCTTTGGAATGGAGATTGAAAGTAGTGTAAAAATGTCTTCTCCTTCTGGAGAATTTCTTGGGATACAAGTCTCAGAGATATTTCAGAAACTGAATATGATAAACATTTGTCAAAGTGTGTGTGTGTGTGTGTGTGTGTGTGTATAGACTTGAATTCATAGAAGCTAAGCTCCCAGACATACTCACAAGCTGCAGGGAGTGCCATGCTGATCTGGAATGAACTTCCCCCAGGTAGGGTGCTGGAGGGCAGTCAGGACCTCAGGCCCTGCTGAACTCCTCTGAGGCTCAGGATTGGCAGCAAGGTCACTATTATTAGTCTGTACTGGAAGAGAATCCGAGGGTCTCACCTTACAGGACATGGTTGCATGACTACCACAGATGAAGAAAAGTTATTCCAGGTTTAGAGGATGCCTAAAAAGCATAATATCTGGTTATTCAAAATTCATATCAACGTGTCTGGAAATATTAAGCAAGAACTCAGATCCGGCACGAAACCTGACTGCCGCGACCCCTCGCCGGCAAGGGAAAACACCACACAGGATTCTTCCTTCAGCAGTTTATTCAGGCCTTGATTCATGTATCATCTTCTAGTGACCCGCCGCCGAGCGCCCAAGCACAGCCTAATAAAGCCTCCAGCATACCAATCTTAAGCTGCCACGTGGACCTTTCTCATAGGGTGGTAAGGGATTGCGTGCCAATTCTCCATATTAGGAGTTGTTTATCACAGGCCACAGTGGAAGCCGGCGCCATCTTCTAATGGCGGCCACGGTCTAATTAGAACGGCTCACCACACCTGACATTCTTTAAAAATTTCAACTTTAATAATAATAATAATGTTTGTACGTAACATATAAATGTATTTTCAAATCTCACTTCAGTGCCCACTTAAAATGTAGTCATACCCCCATTTAATAATTCATCATAATTTTAAAGCTTTAAAATGGACAGATTTGGTCATCACAGTGGTTTTGCCACATTGACTAATAAACAGATACACCTCTGCCTCTTTATGAGGATTAAATTAGATTTACACAAATGTATTATTTCCCACTTTGAGAAACACATTCTCACAAAAATTGGCCTCCTCTGTATTAAAAATTTGGCAGAAACAAAAACCTTGGTACTCCTTGCCTTGAATAAGCACTAAAATGATTTTGAAATGGCACTGGATTATGGCAAAAAATGAAGAGGTTAGAAGTGTATAAACTATTTAAAAATATGCATAATGTAATAGATTTTTACTGAGTACTTAATAAGTTAGTACTTCATGTGCTATGAAATACGTTAAATGCTTTGTGGGCATTTACCTGAGTTAATACTCTAAATAATCCAAGAGATGGAGCCATTAACTGAAGAGGACACAGGGGCTTAGGAGGTCAAGGACTCCTTCTCTACTTACACTGTCAATTCCAAAACCAGCCTTGAGCAAAGACTCATTCATCTCCTTCTCCCCCAAAGAACAAAAGTAAACAAATAAGTAAAAAGGAAATGAGAGGATTCTGGGGAAGGGAAGCAAACTGTCATCTCTATAGCCACAGTGTAGACTAATGTGTGTTTGAGAAAATTTCTGAGAAAAGAATCATCCTGGGCAAAAGCATTAGCCATCTCTAACACTGAGTGTATCAGGCAGCTCAGGATTCTATAACAAAATACCATAGACAGGTGCCTTTATAAAACAAAAACCACTTCTAATGTTTTAGAAGATAGGAAGTTTCCATAACACTGAAAGAGGGGGAAAAAAGGACAGAGGATACCCTACTTTGAGATGTGAGGACAAAGGGAATGTCTAAATCTGAGGTTGTAGCAGAACAAAAAGAACCCTCCCACCCTCGACCACCAGGAGTAACAAGGGTAGTTACCTTCCCCTGCCTCTGGAGACGGGAACCTCTCTGAGCTTCAGAGGCCCAGGGGTTGCCTAAAGCTTGGGGTGAAGACAGGATCACCAACACCCACACTTGGCATAGCCCATGTCATGATGATCTGAAGCCAGTGATGCGCACAGGACCAGAAAACCCAGACTTGGCTCCACCCTGACTAGGCTGACGCACCCCGACCCCAGCAGCAGAAGCTCCTCCATGAGAGTAGATGACACACCTACCTCAGTGACTGTGTCACACAGTGTTCAGCTTTCCACCAAAGATGATGAGATGGAGGAAAAAATAATGACAATGATCAAAAGCAACACACTCCAGAGGGAGAAACCCATCACAAAATCAGACTCAGTTGACCTGGGTGTTGGAATTATTAAAAATAAAGAAAAATAATGATTAATGTGCTAATAATTATAATAGTAAAAGTGGGCAACATTCTTGAATACACAGAGAATCTCAGTGTAATGTGGAAATGATGATGTTCTAGGAAGGGTAACAGATGAAGAATGCCTTCAGTAGATTCATCCTAGACTGAAACGGCATTGGAAGAACAGTGAAGTGCAGGTTGGTAAATAGAAACCCACAGGAACATGAGGAGGAAAAGCAGGGGGTAGCAGAGCATCTGAGGAAACCATATTAAAGTGGCCTAAGACCCAAAGAAAACAGAAGAGAAGCCAGATGACCTAAGAAGCAGAACTAATATTACAGCTGGCTTTTCCTCAGAAACTAGGCAAACCAGAAAACGGGTGTGGCTTCTTTAAGATGTTTTGGAGGGAGAGAGGAGAAAAGCTGTCAATTCCCTAATTCTGGGTGCAGAGAGACTGTCTTTTGAAACGGGTAAAATAATAATGAAGTTTTGGGGGAAAATAAAGCTTTACAATTATCAGCATATCTGTATTATGTGAAATGCTAACTTTATGTTGAATATTACGTTCTTCAGGTAACAGGAATAAATACTAGAGAGAGCTTACCTGTACACAAAGAAATGGAGACTCGGGATAATGGCTAAAGGCTCTTAATTTTAATCATTCTAAGCAACAATTGCCACCTAAAGAAAAAATACTATCATGAATTATGGCTTTAGCATATGTAAAGATAAATTAAGCAACACTACTACTAACAGAAGACGAGATGGGGGATGAGGCTCTTACACCACTTGTGAAGCAATATTACTTCAAGGCAGTCTGTGGTTAATTAAACTTATGCTCCGTAAACCTCAAGGAAACCATGAAGTTTTAAAAATGACTCAATAGTAAACATGAAAATATATTTTAAAAGTCAAAACTATCCAGAGAGATCAAGCAAAAATAAAATACAAAATCAAGGAATGAAAGAAGAAATAAATAAGAGATGCAAATAGAATGCACATTTTATGGGGGGGCAGATCTTCAGCCAACCATGATAATTACACTAAATGTAAATGATCTAAACACACAAAGTGTGGATTTTCAGATTGGATTAAAAGTGATCATATGTTATCTACCAAAAAACCCATTTCAAATAGTTTTTGATAGACTGAAGGCCAAGGATAAAAACAAAAAATATGTATGATGAAAATACTAGGAAAATGAAAGCTAAAACAATGGTGTCAAAACCAGACAAAGCAGATTTCTGAAGGACTATTTCCAGGGTTAGAGTGACATTAAATGATGGTGAGGGGTCAATCTGCCTGGAAGGCTTAACAAGCTGAAATGAATATACCCTTAAAAACTGACTTCCCAAACAGTCAAGATCAGTAATAGAACCGAAAAAAGTAACAAGAGGAATGCCAAAGATTCAGCTGCCAGTGACTCTTCTTCCAGTGACAGATAGAAAATCCACTAGAAATTGGTAACAAGTTAGGAGCCCTGAGTGATTAGAAGACCTCATCCACTGCAGTGCGCTTGATACTTATTAACATTCCGCTCACCAATGGCAGGATGCTGATCTTTTTCAACAGTTGGAAAGATCGAAGCTAAGTCCAACTTCGATTCCCCTTGTGAACACAGAGGCAAGATCCCCATGAAATAGCAGACAAGAGATCATTAATATTATATATTACTATTAACTACCCATCATTAATATTGGTATAGAATCATAATATTGGTATATTTCTAAAATATATAGAATTGTAACATGTTCTGCCCAAGTTGGCCACACCCTAAAATACAGTGTTGTTTCAACAGTCAGTCATCATAAAAACCATTTAACAAGAACAGATAAAAATCCAGTCTGGGTATAAAAACTTGCATAATGTAGGAATACAAATGCTGTTGTCTTGTAAAGACACCTGGACTGACGGCCAACACTGACCCTATGGGTCTGCCTTGCCTTATGGTCCTGAGAAAGACAGGGTGACCCACCCTCATGGCACAGAGGAAGACAGTAGCGTTAGGAGAGAACTAGATGGCATGCGTACTGGAGAGGAGGGGACAGCTGTTGACAAACAGCACATAGAAAATGCAAAAGAATCTCCAAAAGCTACTGAACTTGCTAGTGCCTTTAACTTCGCCAAGGTACATGTGTTCATGTGCAAGGATGGAGTGTATGCTCTTTGTTCTAACAACGGACATGGGACGTTGAAATTCAGCAACCCCTTCCACAATAACAAAGGATCTTGGAATTCTTAGGTTTAAATCTAGAATAGCTGAGCAGGTTCTTCAACTTGAAAATTATAAAACAGTGGTGAAAAAAATCCCTTAAAAATAATGGCGGTCATATGCCATGCTCACAGTCGGATGAGCTGACAGTGCACTCCCACATAATCTGCAGGCTCAGTGCCACCACCACCAACACACTGGCAACGTTTTTATAAGATATTGACAAGGTGGATATAAAACTTATATTAAAAGGCAAAGAAAATAGAGTAGCCAAAATGATTTTTAAAAGAACAAAGTGGAGCACTTAGACTGTCTGACCCTGAGACTTCCTATATAGCTGGGACAGTTAAAACAGAGTGGTATTTGCAGAATCCTGCAACTGTCAGTCAACAGAATGAAAAGGAGTTCAGAAATGGCTTGCACATATATGGTGCACTGAGTTCTGTCAAAGTTGCAAGGACAATTCAAAATATAAAGGATGTCTTTTTCAAAAAAGTTTTTGAACAAATGGACACTCATAGGGCTAAAACGTACCTCAAGTCTTAGCTTATACCATATAAAACCCCCAAAGAATCATAGCTCCAAATGTAAAATGCAGAACAATACAACTTCTAGAAGGAAACATAAGAAATAAAAAGTCTTTCTTTTTGACCTTGGGCTAGGCAGAGACTTCTTATATATCCCACTGAAACATAAAAAAATATATAAATGGGACTTCATTAAATTTAAAATCTTCTGCTTTTCCAAAGGCACAATTGAAAGGATGACTGAGTGATACTGACTTGGACAAAATATTCATAACATTCTTATCTGATAAGGGACTTTTATTGAAAGTATATAAAGATCTTTCAACTCAACAATGAAAAAATAAACCAGTTTAAAAGGGGGAAAAATATTTGAATGGACATTTCACCAAAGATGTTCTGCTGATTCCTAATGCACGTCAGCATATGAAAAGGTGCTGAACACCGGGGTCACTGAGAAGTAGAAAATAACTTCATAATGATATTCCACTTCATACTTTCTAAATGGCTAATATTTTTATAATTCTGACAATAGCCAGGGCTCCCAAGGGAGCTGCAGGCATTACTAATGGGAATGCGGAGTGGTGTGGAGTGGGGGGTGCCTGGTGGTTCCTGATGAAGTCTATCACATCCTTACGAGACTGCCATCACCTCTCGGCACCTCTACTCCTAGGTGTTCAGCCTCAGCAAAGAAATGCTTCAGTGCACATTAAAACTCATAATCTCCAAACACTATCCGTGTGTAAGAGCATGGACACGTGTGCATGTGTGTGCATTCATGTATGTGCATGCATATGTTTGCATATGACCTGGGTCCCATGGTCAGTGCCCTTCATTACTTGCCTGTAGTAGGCAGAGGTCCACTCTCCCCTCTCTGCAGACTCAAGTAACTCGGCGCCTTGTGATTACGTTCCACCCCTGAGAGTCAAACTATTTTTTTTAATTATTATTTTTCTGAAATCCATTTGGTCTGTTTTCCTTGTAACTGAGAGCTTCGGGGGAAACTGACACCCAGGCCGGCTTCAGTTCCCTGCATTCTTTGTGATCTTAGGAAGAAGCTACGTTGGCTGCTCTTTTGTTGAATCATCATGTTTCAGGATGCCCTGGGACCGAGGCAGAGTGGGCAAGCAGGGATATTTGTCTCAGCGATGGAGACTAAGGGGTGGGCTTCACTCCATCTCCATACTTCTCTCCAGGGAACCAAAAGTCCTAAACAAGAACGGGCACAGTGGCCCTTTTGGGTGGCTATGTGGCTGCCTTGCTGCCTGTTTCCTGTCACCTGACCTCTGGGCAGAATTTGGAGCAGGAGGCTCTCTTCCGTGGCTAAACTAGACTTCTGTGACAGGAGTCATTTTTGGTTCCCCTCCTACCTCCCAGCTACTCACTGCCTCTGTCACTGATCTTCACTCCTCCTCATTCTAGATTTTGGAATCCCTTGGGCATCAATTCTGGACCTCCTTTCCATTGACACGTACCCCTAGATGATCTATGTCTGTCTCAGGGCTTCAAATGCCAGGTGGCTCTTCAGTGTCACTCGGTATTCCACATCCCTTACTGAAGTACAGACTTCCACTTCCAACTGCCTAACATCTCTCACTGCCTGGTGAACAGCATCTCAAGAACATGTCTAAGATCAGCCCATAAGTTACCCACTAAATCTGTTCTATCCAAACATTTCCTCATCGCAGGAGATGCTAACTCTATGCTTCCAATAGCACAGGCCAAAAGCTCTTGGTCTCCCTGGACTCCTTTCTCCCTCCCACCCCAAACTCTCCAGAACCAATTCTGTCTGGTCAATCCCCCCAAACACGCCGAAAACCCAACAGCTTCCCTCTATTTCACATGCCCTCCTTCTGGCCCATGCCACATTTCCTTTCCTTTGGGTTATTCCAGGAGCCTCTTGCTGGGTATCTTATTCTTCTCCAGCCCATTCTCCATGCAGCAGCCAGAAGGATCCTGCTAAAGCACAAGTCAATCATGTCCCCCAGTTGCTGCAAACCCTTCAGCTCCTCCCTCTCCTAGAAGCATTGTTTCCAGTGGATGATTTTTGAGCATAGAGTTTACACATGGGCCTAGTGGGATCAGAGTGGAGCTATGCTGGGAGCAACAACTTTATCAGTACTTGTAGGGTGTGTCTGCCAAGGTCAGACTGGTTTACTTGAATGACAGTGGTGATGGGGATTATATGGGTAGTTGATAGTACTGAAGAAAAACATCAGAGAGCCTCACGATGAATAATGTACTTGGTAGTTCTGGGGAAACCAGGGGCTGGAAAAATCAACTTTGCCAATTTTGGCTTTTGAGATGCTCCATATAGGACTTAAATTCTAGAAGAAACCCAACGGGCCTGGCCTGGTCACACTTCTGTCTCTGGTGATGGTTTTACCAAGGCTAAATGCAGCTGGGTGGGGCCTGGAAGGTGATGTGTCCAGAGGAAATGAGAGGTCCTGACTCTAATGCTATCAGACAAAGATACGGGTGGAAGGGGAAATATAAGGAAAGGCTTGGTTGCCATTCTATATTGAAGCACTGAAGTTTGAGAATTATTTACTTTCCATACAAGTTAGAATAGGTTATCCCTTAAAAAGCAAAAAAAAAAAAAAAACAAAAAAACAAAAAACCAAAAACCAAAACAAAAACAAAACAACAACCAAAACAAACAAACAAACAAACAAACCTTTCCTGGCATCTTTTCTAGAGTAGGAAAGAAAGAAATGGAATCACAGAGGACGCTCTTGAAAAAGCATTCTAATGATCACAGTTGTGGTGAGAATTGCTGCCCATGAGTCCTGAGCGGTTGTGACGGTCTTGGGTTACTGTGGGGTTTTCTTTCTCCCACAAGTTTCTTTGGAGTTTGGTTAAATGATGAAAACGAAGACGTGTGTCACCTAACACTTGTAGCATGGCTAAATAAATATGCATCCAAAAAAGCAGTAAGAGATCTTCTCATTTATTAAGACACAGGAATTGGAATATAAAGATCATAACAGCCTGGCGACTCTTTGATCTCTGTTATAGGGCAGATTTGGGAGAAGCATATGGAGGACATCCCCAGGTCTCTCAATATGGAGGACTTAGAAAGGCTCAGGATGGATTTGGGGTTGTCTTAAGTGCTTTTGGGGAGTGTTAAAGGCGCTAAGGCTTTGGTCTGGATTAGATGCTCTCAGAAATTGGAAGCAGTTCCATTAGAGGGCATCTCAGGAGGTCTGTCCTTCTGCACATGAGTAGTAACATTGTCCAGGTCAGCGGAAATGACAGCCATCCCAGGAGTTGCTGACAAACGCCAATGAAATCAAAGGTAGTTTTAGCTGCCCCCGCTCCACCCTGGCTGGTGTGCGTGCCGACTGCTAAATGCTTCTCAGTGGCACAAACATGTTGTTTCATTTGTCACAATTAGGAGGCCTATTTTGATGATGCCAGCATATAGTAACCTCAGATGCACATGCTGTTAGGGAAATTTCACAAGAGATTTTTATAACTGTCATTTTCCCTCAAGGGTACAGTGGCCAAGCGACACATCCTGAAAGATCTTCTATTTTCAGCATCTGGAGCGAAAGAAGCCATTAGCCTGTGAATGTGTTTCTACCTCATTTCTTGTGTTTCCTATTTTTTAATTGTTATTATTTTTATTAGTTCATTTTAGTTATAGGTAATAATGGGCTCATTTTGACATAAAAGTAGAGCACTATTTGCTTGTTTCCTGTTTTTTAGAGATGATAGTAATCTTGAGTTTGGGAGCTGACAGATGTTTATCTAATTCATTTCTCAGAAACTGACAGAAAACAGTTCATATTTGAAATATGAGGTCACCTTCCCCTTTACATTAAGTATCTATTAAATCATCATAATCTTCTCCAAAACCTAACAGTTTGAAGCAGCCAATGTTTCTTACCTCACAGTCCCCATGGGTCAGGTCCCTGAGCACAGCCGGGCAAAGGCCTGGCCTCATGGCCTGGGGGAGGCGCCACTGGGCAGGAGCCAGGGCTGCCTCAATCCTGATGCTGCTGAAAGAGCTCTGGGCCCTGGCCGCCGTTGAGCAGGGAGATCAAACCAGGGAAGGTGAGTAGGGCAGAAGCTCTTGTCCTTCTGTAATGTAACCTTGGCCATGACGTCTCCTCTCTCCTGCCATGCTCTGGGTGGTGGGAGTCGGTCACTTGATCAAAACTACCCTGAGGGAGGTCAGGTCACTTAAGGACTTCAATTCCAGGGAGAAGAGTCTTCGGGCATCTTAGAAGCTGTGCCTCCTAGAACGAGAAGGTGAGAATCCAGGGGAGTTGGTAACTTTGCTTTTGCCTGGGTGCTGAGCTCCTATCTAGCTCCTTGGTTTCTCATCTGGAGAGAAATCATGGCAGCTATTTTAGAGCCCCTGAGAAATGACCCTCCTTTTTCTTTTGGGCACAGACAGAATGTAAAGACTCAGATATTATCAAACTACTTAGCACTACGTCAGTCAGGTTGGGATGGCCATCCTATCTCTGGGGCCTATCTGTGGGCTCACGTATCTCTATTAGAATCAGAATCCTTCAGATTCCCAAATATAATCCCTTTTGGGGGACAGCAGATGCATTTTTCAATTTTATCTTGCAAATTATTCTGGGGCACAGTCTTCTGGAAACATCCAATATAGGAACCTTGGATGATGATGTCATCATCCTGATCCTCAGTTAACCTCCTTCTTGTCAGAAGTGGGCAAGGAAATAGCATTCTAATGATCAAACTCCATGAGACTTTGAAGCAGCATCTGCAGAACTAAAGCCATATCTTGGAGCCTTGGTGAGTAGGGGGCCAAAGCCTCATGGGCCAACGAGGGTCCTCTGAAGAGCTCGGGGTCAGTAGGGGCTTTGGCCCAACTCACACTGCTGCGGAGCCACGCCTTACTGCCATACCCTCTGACGCCACCTCATAAGTGGGTAGTTGAATGTCAGACCTGTTTCCTGGTGGCATATTCTAGGCACTGCAAGGGGCTGCAAGACATCTGAAAGGCGCAAGGCTACCCCCTAGAACCTACTGCCTCGATAGAGGAATGTCAGTCTAGCACGAAGGTCACATCCAACCCAGAGCAGAAGGAAGTCTGGCAAACAGAACGTCCAACAGCTAAGAACATACCAAAGTCCATCAGAGGTACAAGATGCCGGGTTCTGATGACCCCACAATGCCACAAGGGATCCAGGCTCCCTCAGCTTTCCTTACTGTCACTGTAGCTCATCCTGTTGTTGCTGATCCTACCATGAGCTCACCCCATGGCTGGTTTTCTCCACAGCAGGATGGCAGCTCCACATCCCATCCTCTACCCCAATGGGAGGGGAGACGGCAAAGGATGAAAACCAAGTCCTCTGCTCTGGTCATCCTGTCGACAGCTTCTGGTTTAAGCTCTCAGGCAACATCGGCTTATATCTATTTGGTCAAAACTGTGTTATAGATGTTAGCAGAAGAGAGGCTGGGAAATGTAATTTTAAAAAATGTGAAATAAACTGTCACCAAGAAGGAAAGACTAAATATGGGAAGGCCACGAAACATACTTGGCAGGAACAGAAGTCCAAAATTGAAAGCTCATGGCTCGTGAAGGGCAGTGAATGCAAAGTTACCCAGGAGAAGTGTGAGCGCAGGCCTGGGAGAATTCCCACCCAGCATTCAGAGGCAGGGCACATTCTACAGGAAGTGGCCTCTAGCAGGGACTTACGTGGCTGGCACTGGAGAATATAGACCTTTTTTTGGTTGTCAGAATCAGTTGTTTCTTGTGTTGAGTAATGGAGGACATGTGGAAAGATGGTGCTCTATTTTTAGGAAACTCAGCATCCCAATTCTATTTCCACTTCAACCACAAGAAAATCTCCTTAGCTAACCTTCAGTTACTTATCTCACATCCCACCCATGGAATCCTTTTGGATCCTTTCTTATGGATAAGCAGAGTCAACCCTCCATGCACACTGAAATCCTCCTGGGGAATTTTTAGAAATTTTATGGCTAGACCATTCTCCAGAGAAATTAAATAATGATGTTTAGAAGGAGCTTTGGCGCTTTAAAAAAAGTCAACATTGAGAACCACTAGTCTAGAATAAGGGTCAGAAGAGTTATGACCTGTGGGCAGAAAAGAGTCGTCATTCTGTCTCTGGAGATAAAGTTTTACTGGAACCCAGCTGCGCATCCTCCATGACAGCGCTCACTCTGCAAGAGCAGAGATGGGCAGCTGTGGTGGAGAGCTTAGGTCTATTAAAATCTGAAATATTTACTATCTGGCTCTTTTAAGATAAAATTTCCCAGACTCTTGTATAAGCTATAGGATGATAGCCTGTTAGGGTCTATAAACAAGTCAGGATGGTGCCTGGCATTTTGCCAGAGGGAGTGGTTTGTGAAGTAACGCCAGCGAGTCATTAAGTGTGGAGATTCCTTATAGGTTGACTGCTGTATCTAGTTTATGTTAATTAAGATAAGCTGTGTGTAATGTATATATACCCCTCCTGTCCTACAATAAACGGCTCCCACTCCAGCTGTATCAATGTACACAAGTTGTTCGTCACCCCCCGGCTATTTTGCTGCAGCCGGACTGCGGCAGATGGTGGCCCGTACGGGGAGCCCTGGTACACTCGGGGGTAAGTGACAAAAAAAAAGCTGCCCGTCCTTAGATAGGACGGGAGCAAATCTGCTCGTCCCTAGCCAGATAGGGCGAGAGGAAAAATGGCCATTTTGAGAAAATGGAGAAGATTGATACAGTATGTTTGTGTCTTGTTTTGTCTCAGTGTATTGTATTGTCTTTGTGATAAAAATATGGAAGGGGTGTTAGGTAAATTGATAAGGGAAAGAGGCACCCCAGTGGAACCAAGAATAGTTAGGCATGTGTTGATGGAAGCCCAGTAACTCTAGTCAGAAAGAAAAAAGTTCAGAGGAGGAAGGATTATCAGGAAAAAAAGTTGCAGCAAAAGGCTATTACTGAATACTTTTCGTTACCGGAGGGTGCGTGAATTGGCGCGGCGGCTGCCACGTGCGTGAGCTGGTCATGGCGCAACAAGGACTTTCCAAGCAGCGGCAGCCAGCTCTTCCACTGCCGCGAGCCCAAATCTAGACCTGACCTGGAGGCACAGTCTCGCAGGCTCTTGCTCCCTGTGCCCAGTGGCAGTTTGAGTCTGGAACACTCCCTGGACTCTCCCCGGGGCCATCTGGGGCTGCCCAGGATGCTGCAGGTGGAAGACAGCCCGTGTCCCTGAAGTTTGATCATGTCCAAGGCCAGTAACTACAATGGTTCTCCCACACCTGGAAGCTAATGAGTAATGAGCACTATTAAGGCTTATTTCAAATGTAAAAAACCTTGAGATAATGTACTAAATTGTTCAGAAGATTGTTTTTTTAGTGCCTGCTGGAATACTACAGGATTTTCTTTAGCATCATTGCCAGAGTTCCTGCCTTCGTCCCAGTGCCCGTGAGGACGAGCGAGGGTGGAGAGATTTCCAGTGTTGCTGAGAACCGGACGAGACTTCGGATCATCATAGCTGATTGCTGTTTGTACTGCTACAGCTTAGGTTGTTTCTGCTGCTACAACTTAAGCTAGCTGCCTACAGAACTTACCTGGACTGTGAACTTACCTGGACTGTGAGTTAATCTATTGAGACACTGCTTTACCTGGACTGAGACAACAAACTGTAATCTACAACAAATTGTAACTCGGTATCTTTGCTAACGATGTCATTGCTGGTATAATTTTTCCAAGGGCTTCTTGCATGGACAAAGGATGACAGGACCTGTTCCCTTCAGCCCGGGAGGTCCTCGAAGGCTGGGAGTCACAAGGAGGCTCTTGATGTCACAGCAAGGAGTCAGGAGACAGGAACACAGAGCTGTCCTTCCTCTCTGGCTGCCGTGGTCAGGACACCCAGCATCCTGCCACAGGTCTGAACAAAGAGGGCACAGCTTAGCCCACTCCTGAAGAGGCGGTGGAATGTTGGGAAGGCAGGGGACAAGGCAGGAGCTGGGAAGGGAGGAGGGCGTTCTGCAGACAGCCAGGGGCCTGGAGGATCAAAGGCCATAAAGGGGGTTGGGGGACAGCTCCTGTGTGCAGGGCTCTCTGTCTAGTCTGGGGCTGCAGGGATGCAGATGGGAAGGTGACTGGCAGCCCCACCCCCAGGGGAAGGGTCCACTACCCACGCAGGGAGCCAGGGAAAGCCAATGTTTAACTTGGAGAATGGCAGAGAAGGCACCATCTGGGAGAGGGGAAGGGCGCTCCTAGACAGGCACAGGAGATGGGGAACCACGAAGGCGGTGGAGGCGGGCTGTGTGGGGAGGCAGCATGTGTCTGTAGGACTCCCCTGGTGGCTGTGACTGAGACCACTCCTGCTGCCACAGGGAACAGGGTACACTGTTGGGTCCAGGACCCATCTGCCTCTCAGCATGGGTCCTAGTTTGCTCCTTTCTTCTGTGTCTGCCTCATTGCCTGATGGCTTCCTCCAAGGGGGACCAAGAGTCCCAGCTGTGGCAGTTCCCATCTGAGAAGCTGAGGCACAGAAAAAACATCTTTTCCTACTGGGCTGGTGAGAGGTGTGGGCAGGGCGTGTGGGGCTTGTGTGCTTGTCCCCGAGCGGTCACGGTGGCCAAGGCACTGTGGTGCTTGGTTTTGGGTCTAGAAGTGGGGCTTTCCCCTGGTCTGCAGGTAGGTCACCAAACAAGGTGTGTGGAGAGGGGAGGGGCTTCTCTCCTAAGACAGCAGGTTCTGCTTAGAGAAGGGACGTGGCTGGGTCAAGAGTCCTTAAGAAGCAGGGGTTGGAAGGTGAAATCAGAAGGAAATTTGGGGTCAGCTTGTTCTCCAAACTGAAAGTTCTTCAGCTTTGGGCCTCAGAGAATGCAGGTTAGAGGCAGGATGTCAAGAGCCAGAATTCCAGTTCTTTTGGTATTGTTTTACTCTGTTATGAAAACAAATGGTTGTTAAAGCAATTCAAGAAATATATATATATATAAAATTTTTTTTTTGAACATAGATATTGGCTTTTCCGTCTGCCCACGGTGTGCCATGCTGCAAGAACAGGAACATGCAGTAGTGTTATTAAACGGAGGTGCAAAGTTTTATTTGTCAAGGTTGTGGATGGAGGAGACTGGGTGAGTGGTGGATGAGGACACTTGAAGCCTGCCCACCTCCCCTCCCACCCACCCTGCCCTCCTGGCCTCGGCGAGGAAAGCATGGCTTCCCTGGCTGGGGTTTCACCTGCCTTTACCGCGGTGGCGATGAGACACCCCTGGGATTGTCCTAGTGGAGATGAGAAGATGCCACGTTGGGTGAGACAGTCCTGGTCGTGGTGTTTGGATGGAGCTCCAGGAACCTGGTGTGCAGTCGGGAAACGTCAGGAAGCCAGCCAGTGGGCCACAGGCTTGAAATGCACTGCAGGCTGTTCAGAGGGCAGGCAGCACCCAACCACGTGCTCTGGTTCAGCTGCCAGAGGCCCTCGTGGGTGGCTTCATGCCTTCCTCATGGGAGGGGGCTGGCCAGCGCCAGAGTGCAGCGCCCTCTTCTCTGTTTTAAACTTGTGTTGGCAGGTTTTGCAAAATTTCCCCCCTTTTTGTTTTGATTGTGAATCCTGTCTTTAAGTAATTCTATGCCTCTCTTTCAGGCGCCTGCTCACCTTCCCACTCTCTGCCACGAGTGGGAGCAGCATGAGGACCTCCCCAGATACAGCCACTCAGTCCTGGGCTCCCAGCCTCCAGAACATGAGCAATAGGTCTCTTTCCTTTATAAGTCATCCAGTCTCAGGTATTCCCTTATAGCAACAGAAAGTAGGCCAAGACAAGGAGCTTCCGAGGACACACTGTGACCTCTAGCTCTGCAGGGGCAGGCCCTGTGCAGCCTGGCTTCTGGCACAGAGGACCTTCATCATGACAGCTTTCAGTGTCCTGTTAGTTGACTCCATTGGCATCAGGCCTACCAATGGCTAAATGGTAACTAGGTTCAGATCAATCAGGTGGTCATAGGGAGCACCCAGCAGTGGCCACACTTGCCATTTACAAGCTTCTGAGGGATGCAGAGAATACAAAGAGGCTACGGACAGCCCGACTGCAGGCCAGTCGTGGACAAGCAACTTCTGCAGCCTGTCTCCAGGGACCATAGTGAAGCAGAGCCCTGTTAGCAGACTGGTTACTATTTCACGAGGGAGGGTTTGCTCAGGTCCTTCCTCTCCTGGAAGGTTCTCAGGTGTTCTCTGAAGCTCAGCACGTGAGCTGGCTGCCGTTGCTTCCGCAGCCACCTGACAACTGACGACCCGTATGTGGAGCCCTTAGCTCCCTGCACCTGTCAAGGCCCCTGTGGCTGCAGAGCAGGGGCAGCTGACAGCCACCCTCTCCACCACCAAGGCCACGGGAGCCCTTGGTGACAACAGCGATGTTGACGCCTGGGAGGCAGCAGATGAGAATAACACGAACAATCTTATTATAGCACCTGCTCATCTGGCCAGGCTTCTTCCACGTGCAGCGACACCCACCCCTGGCTGCCAGGTGCTTCTTTGATTCCAGGCAGAACCTTCTGCTAGGTTAGCGGTGACCTGTGGAGGTCCCAGCAAGCAACCCGCAGCCAGAGGCCAAGTTGCAGGGTCCCTCAGTGCTGACCACCAATCCCATCCCTTCCAACCTTTCCTGAGAAACTGAGCAGGTCTTTGGTGACCTTGCTTGGAGACAGCAGCCAAGGCCCAGGTCACTCTGGTGTCCTGGGAGAGAGAGGCAAGCAATGACTTGGTCAGTATATGGTCCACCCAGCAGAGGCCAGGAAGAGAACTGGCCAGAGGTTTTCTACTTGAGTGAAAGAAAATGATCAAACTCATGGCCAGCTCAGCCTGATGCCCAAAGCCCACAGGCATCCACGGAAGCCGTCTCTTTGAACGTGTCCTATGCTATAAGTTTAGCAGCAGGAGTTAACATCTGGCCAGGCCCACCTCTTTATGTGAGGCTACAAGAGGCCATCTCAAAGCACAACCAGAAAGAGGGTCCGAGCTTTCTTTTGGAACGTGGTGTCTGCTCACCTTTAAAGATGAATGTGAAAACCAGAAGACAAGTTCAAAGCCCTCAGACACCAAACACTTAAACGAAAATGCTTAAAATCCTCTCCAGAAGAAGAAAGAGCAACTCAGTGAAGCTAATGCATAATATGGATGAGAATGCTGATATCCAGGGAAGGTCTGACCAAATCTGCTCTCCCTAGAAGCTGAAGGGTGGAAGGAAAGAGAGAGGGACGTGAATGAACCATCTTTGGTGTCTCCAAGAAAGGCACAGTCCAAGTCCTTGATGATGAAGGTGAGTTCATTCAGTCCTCTGGTGGAAATGTGCAGAAAATAACGGGTGTCACACTGTCCCTCCAGAGGGTGAGGGGGGTGGTGGTGACTGGGAAATGAGTACAGAGTAAGATGCAAGGTAGGAACACACAACCGACGGCATAAAGCATTTTGCAACCATTGAATGCTGCTGCTAAGCTGCCCACTTCTGTAAATACCCCAGGAGGAGGAGGACAGGAGATGCACAAGAAGACATCTGAAGAGAAACACTTCATCAAAGCAATGTGAGTTCAAATTAAAATTTCCAAATTGAGCCCACGTCTCTGCCGTCAGAAAATGTACAATCAGAAAATGAAATTCGAAAACTTCAGCAGAATCCAAAATACCATCTGAAATCCAATGGGAACATGGAACAAAACTCCAAAGAAATTCTAGAGGGAGACTTTACCACTTAGAGAATCAGAAGACATTTCCTAAAGTACATAAAACATCAGCCAGGCCCCCTAAGTACTTCTAGGTGACCAAAGGCTGGCCAGAGTCCTTGAAGATAAATTAAAATGATCCACTTATTTCCACACTTCAAACGACCCCCTATGGAGAAGAAGCTGGAGAAAAGTGGCAGAGGGCACTGTCCCCTGTGAGAAAGGGAGGCACTTAAGGAGAGGAGAGGAGCTGGACCGTCACTCATCGCCTAAGTGAGGCTTTGCATCTGAGCTCCTCGCAGGTGCCAGGAAAGGGGATCCCCTGGAGGACCAGGGCCGCAGATTCACTAGAAAGCACCTCTTTTCTTGAGAAGTTTTGGGGATATCTAATTCAGGATTTTTAAAAAATTTTTGATGGGAAAGGAAAAGCAAAACGTAATGAGAACCCCTGGTGCACTGAACGCGTTAAGAATCGAACCTCCCTTCTTCTCCTTCGCCAATTTTGAAAGAATAAGAGTGAGTAAGAGAGAGATTGAGAGACAAAGAAAGGAGAGAATGAGAAAAGAGAGAGATGGGGTGGGAGAGGAGAGAGAAAGAGGAAGAGAAAGGGAGGGAAGAAGGGAGGGAAGAGGAGGCAGGCAGCTGAGCAATGCAAAGACACTGGCAGGCAGCAAGCCACAAGATGACAGCAGTTTGAGGGACACTGTCTTGATTATGGCTCAACCCAAAAGCTGGTGGCTGCCTCCTCCTCCTCCTCCACCTTCATCCAGAGAGTGACCAGAAGCACCCACCTCCTCAGCGAGAAGGCAGGGCCCAGCTGCCATGGCAGAACTTGGTGCTTGCTAACTGAAGAAAGGAAGAAGGGTTGCAAGTGTGGGAAACTCCACTCAGTCACTGAAGGAAGTGGAATTTATTGGATCCTGAAGGTAAAAATTCAAATTATTGGTTTCAGGTGTAGCTTGCCCTAGGCGTCCAATCTAAGTCTACAGAAGCACTTGTTTCTGTGTTGGATTTATAAATTTATAGGTGGACTCTCCACATGTCATGGCAAATTTGTCCCCCCAGCTTCTCCAGTCGTACCATGTGGCATGTGGGTAATATCTGCTCAGACCTCACAGTGCGCACACTCAGAAAAGACACTGTTTTCCAGTGGCTCCAGGCAAAATCCTAGGATGGCTCTCAGTGACTTGTGTTTGGTCACGTACCCATCAGGAAAAGGATACTTCGTCATCCAGGCCAGTATGACAGTGTGGATTGACATCGATGTGAACCCCAAAACTATAGATGATAGAGTTGAGGTTTCCTCAAAGAAAAAGTGAGGAAAAGGTAGAATAAATGCTAAGCAAGCAAAAACTCTAAGGGATGAGTGCTGAAAAACAGCACCCAGTGTTCTGGCTCAGATTTAAACCACTGTCACAGCTTAAATAAGCACTGTCATGTTTTGGATATAAGGTGTCCCCTAAAAGTTCCTGCGTTCATGTAAGAGGTGAATAATTAAATTCTGAGAGCTGTAAGCTAATCAGTGGGTTAAAGTCATTTGAGGGATTAATAATTTGAATGGGCTAACTGGGTTGTAACTGTAGACAGGTACTATGGGACCAGAGGAAGCGGGTCACTGGGGACATACCCCTGGAGATTGTATCTCCTCCCTCTCCCTTTCTCTCTTTCCTGGATGCCATGAGTCATCAGTGTTCCTCTGCCCGACCCTCTGCCATGAGGCTCCACCCACCTGGGGCCTGGAGCAATGCAGCCAGCCGACCGTGGACTGAACCTCTATAACAGTAAACCCAAGATAAAAGTTTTCTCCTCTGAGTTGTTCTGGTCAAGGATTTTGGTCAAAGCAACAAAAACTTAGTAACACAGAAATTGGTACAAGAAGTGGGGTCTCTGCGGTGACTAACCTGACCATGTGGTTCAGAAGCCTTTGGAGCTGTTTTGGGGGAGGAGTTGGAGAGCCAGGAGCTGCAGGCTGGGGAGCCTCAGCCTGTTGTCTGCAGAGCTTGATGGGCGGTTCTGGTGGGAGCTCAGAAGACCCGGACACCCGAGTTTTCTCAGGATTCAGGCCCACATCTCATTCCTCTGCCACCAATTCTGCACACTGGTGGGCAGCAGTGGCCCTTGACCATCAGTAAATGTCCTTGAAAGGGTCCAGCTGTACCACTTCCACAGGAGAGAGCAACTCAATAAAAAAAGGATCTTGGCCCAGGGGCACGAGAGCTTAGCCAAGTGTTTCAGTCAGCTTTTTCGCTGCTGTGACAAAGGACCCAACCAGCACAATTATAGAGGAGGGAGGGTTGATCTGAGGGCTCAGTTTCAGAGGTCTTAGTTCAGAGAAGGCCAGCTCCATCCTCAGGGCTCGAGGTGAGGCTGAACATCGTGGCTGGAGAGGGTGGCCAAGGGAAGNTTTAAATTCACGTTCAGAGCCCTCGTTCCTAAACACCTGTCTGCAGTGGCACCCAGCGGTAGTCCCTGGAACCACTCAGATTTGCCTTCTTGGCAGCCCACACCAGCAGGGCCTTCCCTGGTGATTAGCTGGGTTGTCATCTTGGTCTCACTGCTGGACCTTACACTCCGGCTAAGCAGGGCTGTCTGTCCCCCGCGACGCTGCTCTCTGGGACCTCGGCAGGGCAGAACTGGCCCCTTGGTCAATGGCATGCCCTTGGTCTTCCCAGGATTCCCACCGTGCAACCATGGAAACAGAGGCAGAGCACAGAGTGGTGTGCACATGGCACCCTTGGAGAAAGTGACAGAGACGGAGTCGGAACCAAACGCGGTTTTCCGCATCACTAGAACCATCTGCCCGAGCATTTGATGCTCCTCTCCGTCCAGTTTTGGGAGAGGCGTCTTCTACGGCAAACCAACCTCATTGTTTTGACGGATTCTAATAAGGTATAATTTATGTCTTTAAAAAGCACAACAACTACATCTACGCAAAGCCTAAGACCCTAGACACAGAGGAAACCACCACAATTGAGATACACAACCCTTTCATCTCTCCAAAGCCTCCTGTCCCTTTCTGCCTGTCCCTCCAGCTGCTCCTGGCCCCAAGCCGCTACTATTTTCTTTCTGACACAATAAATTAGTCTTGTATCTCAAGAAAACTAAAATAAATGGAATTGGAGAATAATATTGGATTATTTTGGGTCTGAATTCTTTCTGTCTGTGCAACCATTATCGCCACATTTATAATTAGCCTCTTGCTGTGTGGAGTGATGATATTCCATTGTATGTTTATTTCAGTTTTAATACCTATGTATACAAGTTGTCACTTCTCATGGACTCGTTACTGGGATGTGGGTGTCTCTGCTGTCCTAATTCAGCCTCAGCCCTAGGCAGGGTCTATTTGGGCAGGGAGCTTCAGAGCTCCTTTCTTCTGTGGTGGTGTCCAGTCTCTGCCTCCCCATGTGTATGCCAGGCCACCCTAGCGAGAGCTGCCCTGGCTTCAGTCTTTCCCCTGAGCACCTGTCCAAGGTCCAGGGAAGGACTTCCATGTTATCTGGACCCCCGTGTGTCTGGGGCCTACAGCTTCTCCAGACTGTCCTGCCCATTCACACATGGTCTTTAGCCACTCCTGAACATCTTCACTGGCCACCCCTGGCCACCTGCAGGACAGCCACCTCTTCATCCCACATTCTGACACAGGTGAAAGCACCTGGTCATCCTGTCTCTCTGTGAAGGTTCCCATCCTTTCCTAGGATTCAGTTTACTTGGTGGCCTCCAAACCTTGGCTCTCTGATGGACACTGGAACATTTCAGATTGTGTAGGTGACCTGGCCTTTCCTGGTACCAGGTGAGGTGTTCTTGGCCCCTGTCTAAATCCTAAGCAGAGGGGAAAGGCTCATTCTTAGCATTTCTTTCCC